>NC_089598.1:99550198-99639763 GCF_019320115.1 Miscanthus floridulus
AGGTACCGATTCTCCGACTCGCCTGAGGCCCGCCCGCAAGGCCTCGGACGAGGTACTGATTCTTCGCCTCACTCGAGGCCGGCTCGGCAGCTAACCCGTCACCGCCGCCTCGACCGGGACGTCACGTCCAACTAACGCGACCAACCACTCCCGCGACGTCAGCCGAACGACGGCTCGACACAGCGGAGTGACCGATGAGATGGGAGTCGCATCAACGCCATGCCGTCCGAGACAGGACGGGGCAGGGGTTACCGTCCGCTGTGCTCGGCACTGTGCCCATGACTGACACCTATGCGGCACTGTGCTGCCTAACCCCATCTGCTCCGAGGACAGCGCGGCGTGGCGAGTCAAGTCCGGGTCCCTGTAGGCTCGGAATCAGCGTACAAGACCAACTGCTCCCTCCGAGCCTCGGCTACCCGCTTCCGCACCCCCGTAGCCTCGGGACTCGCGCCCGCCGAGCCCCCCACGATGGTTCGGCCTCTGCACCGACTAGGCCTCGGCTCTCTACGCTGTCTACATACAGCGACCGGCACGTCGTCCACAGCATGCGCCATGCCCTGCGTCAAGCCATCACAGGAGCTCCCACGTCGCACAGAATCGGGCGTGACCGGCGCGTCGCTCCAGTACACCGAGGACAAGACCGCTCCATCGACCATGCCGCCACGGTGACGAGCTACAGGGCTCGGACACACCGACTCCGCTCACGAAACGCCACGTAGCGAACACATGTATCGCCCCTGTCCCCCCTTCAACTATAAAAGGGAGTGACCGGGGCCGTTTTTAGAGAGGCACGCACAGACGGAGACATCGCTCAGACACACACACACACGGACGAGCACAACGCACAACGCTCTGTAACTCATACCCCTCCTCGTTGCAAGAGATCAATATCTCAAGCAACCCACGTCGCTCCACGCAGAGACCTGTGATTAGCTCCCTGTCTCGTCCTGCTTGTAAACCCCTACTACAAGCACCTCGGATCAAGGAATACAAGATCGCTCTCTCAGACTGGACGTAGGGCACCTATTGCCTGAACCAGTATAAATCTTGTGTCTCTTTGCATCACCATCCGGGATTAGGTGCATACAGTATATTTTCACTAGTTGGTTGAGGGCCTGCCGGTCCAAAACACCGACAAGTACCAACTACTAACCACACTATTTGGGCCATTTTTCTTTAGTTATCACTTGCCAGATGCAGATTTGGCCGAGTTTTCTCACATTTGAGCCGAGCTATGGTGCATCCAAATGATCCTCTTGCCCTTTTGCTGTAGTTCACTTTTCACGCAATTGTACCCAGCAGCTAGCGCAAGTGCATGTGAGTTTAGAGGGAACAAAAGAGCAAAACACAAAAGAGCGAAACACAATGGTGCGTCCCAAAGGTCCTCATGTCCTTCGTTTTCAGGTGCCCAGGTAAATGGACCCGAACTTCTCCGCGCCGATCAGGTTGGTGTACGCAAAGCCGTTCGTGGCTTTGGTCAGTTCGGCGTATGATACTCTCCGGTAATTCTTTGCTCTCGACAACACCCGGGGGCCAGGGCTGCGTCTTTGCCTGTCTCGTCGTTGTCCTCCAGCACTGGAAAATGGTGAGCATTGAGCAGTAGTATGGCCATGAAGAGTGCGACGCTTAGGACTGGCTCCAGCGCACACGCTATCCGAAGAAGAAGACGAGAGCGGTGCGTGCCCCTACCACACTAGCAGCCGGGCACCAGGGCAAGCCGAGCTGCGGGACGCCGCCACAGAGCTACCCGTTCCCGGCGATCTTAAACCCAGATATGTTCGCGAACACGCCGTGCATTGGCACACGGCCGTCGAGATCGTTGTAAGACATGCAGTTCGAGCTCGATCATAGTTGCCCCGCAGTGATCTCTAGCGAGGAGTAAGTAGGTTTATCAAAGTGTGAGATGCGCATTTATTTTGAAATGAAAGGAGTAAACTATATTTGAAACCGGATGTGTGCAGCGCTTAGGCACAAGGCTGCACGGCCGGATCGTCTCACAAGAAGCAAAAATTTCCCAGTCCTCCACGGTGAGCAAGGATGCAGGGTCAGGGTGTTTTGTAGCTAAGCTAGCTTAGTTCGTTTTTCCTCTTAATAATAAAGTATGTCAAGCCATTCTATTTTACTTTAGCAAGTGTTTGGGTTGGTCCAATGACCCAAAACTTGTACTTGCATCCTTAAAGGTGAGCCAAGATGGACCAAGTCTTTAGGTATAGCCCAAAACTCGTAGTACTTGCATCCTTAATGTAATACGTTTACACATTTTTCTTTACTAACATGTTAGATTATTATACTCTTTTAAGTTCATACGAGCTAGGAAGTTGGTTGTATTACTACTCCATCCGTCCCAAAAATAAATTTCGATTTGGGTTCCGTGCAAGCTTGACTAGATTTATATAAAATACCCAGATAAGTTTATTATGAATAAAAATTCAACAATCAATCTAATAATATTTATTATGCACCACAGATATTAATGATTTTGTGTATATATTTGGTCAAAATCGAAAGCGTTTGACTTCTCAAAAAGTGAGAAAGACAATTATTTTAGAACGGAAAGAGTATGCATTATTATGCCAACCTCAGTGAATAGTTTCATGACGTTGCTTGCAAAAATGACATATCATATAGAATAAAATGGAACTAGGATGAAATATTCACTCTCAATGCAAGTTTTATTCTATAGTTTCATAAACATTTAATTTCATAACTCGTAGAGAGTTTTAAATCTACGCTACACTCTACTCTACCAATGCACCATTATTTTCTTTGCTAAACCCACCCCACAAAACATCCCCCACTGAGAAGTCCACCATCCATCCACCCTAAAAAAATATACCCAGAAAAACAACACCTTAGAAACAAACCGTCCAAATTGCTTCTAAGTTTTCTCTCTCCTTACTCACTCAAATCGAACGGTTAAGATCGTGTGGTAATGGTTTGGTTCAGAGCCGGTTTATATGGTCTAGTTTTCTCACTGGACCAATTTAGTTTGGGGGAAAATGGGCTGACACTACTGGATTCAGGTTCTTTACCGAGTGCCTGAGGCACTCAGCAAAGGCCAAATTGCACTCGGCAAAGAACACACGGCAAAAAATTGATCGGCAAAGCCCTCTTTGCTGAGTGTCTTTTATCGGGCACTCGGCAAAGAAAAGCGACCGTCACGGCGCCGGCCCAGTTGACGGTGGCTTTGCCGAGTGCCAACCCTGCAGGCACTCGGCAAAGATTTTTTTATTTTTTTTTAAAAAAATTCTTTGCCGAGTGCCCACTGGCCGGCGCTCGGCAAAGTTTGAATTTTTTTAAAAAAATTCTTTGCCGAGTGCCCTCTTGCCGGCACTCGGCAAAGTTTGAATTAGAATTTTTTTAAAATTCTTTGCTGAGTGCCCTCTGACCGGCACTCGGCAAAGTTTGATTTTTTTTAAAAAAAAATCTTTGCCGAGTGCCATGGTCATGGCACTCGGCAAAGCTAGAAAAATGGTTTTCCGAGCGCCCATTTTTCAGCTTTGCCGAGTGCTGTGACCATGGCACTCGACAAAAGGGTCCTTTACCGAGTGCAACACTTGGCAAAGTGACCCAAAACGGTAATTTTTTTTACATTCCATCATGATAAATAAATTCATACAATCATATATCTCATCCATCACATAGATATCTCATTCATCACATATATATCTCATCCATCACATATATATCGCATCCATCCACACATCCATCATAATATATATCACATATATAATAATAAGTGTTCAAGTCCATCTAAATAAATCCACAAGTCCATCAAAGTCCACAAGTGTATCACAAGTCCATCACCAAGTGAACAACAAATGAAAAAAATACAACATGCACTCATCTCGGCCACTGCGACTGTGGTGAAGGCACAGTTCCATCATTCGGAGGTGCATGAGGTGGATTATTCGAACCACCGTCAGATAGAGACTGCACAAAGGAGAAAAGATTGCATGTGAGACAAGATTATTTGGATAGCTAATCTAGAAAGGCAGAGGCCATACAAGCAAAGCACAAGCGAAAGTAAAAAAAATTCATACTCACAGGAGTAGCTGGAGCTGTAGGACGCGGAGGCAGAGGTGGAACCAACAGCCTAGCTGGCAGAGAGAAGCCCACACGTTGCCCAAGCCCTTGTAGGAACTCCGTAATGTCCGTCAGCCTCTGCGCCTGGGCCTGCCGCTCGGCCCGCTCGGCCTCCAGCTGGGCCGCCATCCTCTGGTGCCCGGCCTCCAGCTCCTGACGTTGCCTCATTTCTTGTTCCAGCCGGGCCTGCAATATTTCACTCCAATATTTCAGTAATGCAAAGCTAATTAAGGTGTGTAAAGATCAATGTATGACGAGTAAAACAGGAATAACCTCGAGTGCGTCGACCCGGTGCTGTGCAGCGGTCGGCCGTGTGCGAATGGCCGGGCTCTCGCTCGTGCTCCGTGCTCGGATCTGGGAGAGAGAGGGAGTAGAGGCCGTGTCGATGACGCCGTCGCCAAGCCAGAACTGCCCATGCTTCTTGCCTTGCCCCGCCCTCATGACGGCCTCTCCATCGAAGTCCTGGGTGCTCGTATCGTGGTCTGACCCATGGAGCGACCTCGCCACCTCAGTGTACTCACTGATGCGGGAGTGGACGCTCGGGTTCGTGTATGCCTCGGGCGGGTCCTCCAGGTTGAAGGAGACGTCGGACGTCGCCTTGCCCTTGTGGGCCATACACCATGCCTAGAAGTCCGAGCAAGCCTGGCCACTATGTGACGCCGACTGCGAGAAAGACAGCACGATGATGAGAAATCAGACAGAACTGAGCGTCACAATAGATAAATGAATTCGTGTACCCATGCTTGTTTATATCTGGCGAGGCTGCGGCTGCCTTGATGGTGTGCTGGACCTTGCATCTGCAAACGACGGTCCCAGGCATCTCTGTGCATCTTGAGGTACTCCTCCGTGAACCACCTCTCCACCATCTTCGCCCAACACTCGAGATACGCTTGGCACCACCAGGGAATCATCTACACGTCATCAAGTATTGGACATATAAGAAGATCAAATTAAATCAACTTAATCTCAAAACGAATCAATATTGATGTTCTTCATTTACCTCAAGGTACTGCTCCCGGGTCAGCTGCATCTCTCTTGCGTCTTTCTTGGTTTTCCTCTCTCCAAGCTTCGCCCCGTAGTAGGTTACGATGGCCTGGATGCGCACCTCGTGATGCATGTCGGAGACGAGTTTTTTACAGGCTTTGGTAGTCACCTGCTCCGCCCTGGCCTCAAATCCCTCCTCGCATCTGTAATAAGTCTGCATACAAAAGCGATGTATCCATTCATTATTGGGTAATTTTGCCGTGGGACACTAGAGAAACAGGAAATTGGCCAGTGAACACCGCCAACGTCGAAATTTGCTGGCGGACATTACAAATTTGTGATTCTTTGCCGAGAGACACCGCGCTAATTATTTTATTCATTTTTCAGTTTTAAGGAGAGAGAAGGTACGACAAATGTCTAAACTGCCCTCGTCTTCAACCGTTGTTCACCGGCTATTTGCTATAACACACCGCCGCCGCCGATTTGGTCGTCCTTCTTCGACGAACAACGTTTGCGACCGATGCGACCCTCTCCATCCTCACACGAGCGGCGGTGCGGGCCTCTCCATCCTTGCACGGGTGGCGACGAGGCCTCCCCGGCCTCGTGCAGGCGGCGGCGTGAGCTCCCCGGGCTGACTTCCTAGGCGGGCAAGCGGACGGAGCGCAGGTTGGGCGTGGAACGGCCGGCGTCGCGGCCTAAGCAGGTGTGGGTGGCCTCGCCGGAGCTGGCCATGGTGGGCGTGGTCGGTGTCGGGACCGGGCTCGTGGCCTGGGCAAGCGCGGGCTGACGGAGCATGGGTTGGGCGCGGGGCCGACGGAGGTCGCGGCTTGCGTCGCGGCCTAGGCAGTTGCGGGCGGCCCGCGGCCTCGCCGGAGTTGGCCATGGTGGGCGCGGGCACACGGCCTAGGTAGGCATCGGTGGATGGAGCGCGTGCTGGGCACGGGGCAGATGGAGGCTAGCGCCCGGTGTTGCGGCCTGGGCATCGATGTCGGCCAGGAGGCACTGGAGTTGCGCGAGGTCCGCCTCGGACTGCGCTGCTGGGGCAGCGAAGGCACGGGCACAGCCGTCAGATGCAGCGGCGACGGAAGATTCGGATGTGGTGGTGGCTAACTCGGCGGACCAAGTGGTGCTGGAGTTGGCCAGAGCGATTCCTGCCCGCCGGCGATTGGAGGACATGGACGGACCTCATGGGGTGGAGCCTGAGGAGGAAGATGACCACGGGGGCAATATGGTCTTTTCACTGCCCTTTCTCGATCCCAAACTGTGAAAATTAATATTTTAATTGCCGCGGTGTCTGGTGGCAAAGAAACGCGATTTCATAATGGTACTGGGCATATTTTCGAGTTGGCGGTGTCCACCGGCAAATACCACGTTTGTCCGATGTCCCACAGCAAAATTCCCCTTCATTATTTCAAGAAAAGTCCAATGAATGCGACGTATTGAGCAATGTTGTGCGAGGGAGACTTACCCAAAGCTCTGCCTTCACCCGCGCTGCCTTGTTGGGGTACTCCGCATCGGTGGATTTGTCCAAATGGCTGTGTTTTGTTTGCGTGTTTTTAAGCCCCTGCTTCTGTTTCTGTACCCGTCTAAGCGGGTTGCGACCTGTACATAAACTTCATTTTTTCCTTCCTTAATTGAGAGGCAGAGCTCCTGCCGTTTGTTTCAAAAAAAAGTATTTGCATGTTATGATCTTGTTTGGGAAATTAGCCATGGCAGCCTTCTGTTTTGGAGTTGTTCTGTTAGGACTTTCAGTTCATTTCTGGCAATTCCTGTTATACTCCTATCCTCCTAGCAACCATCTGGCGCTGCTAGCTGAACAGTCGTTTATTGATTGCACTATGATTGTATCATGCATATTTTCTACTGATGCCGGAAAAAGTTTAATTAAAAATATCGAAGTGCTGGGGCTGATTTAGACCTTTTGTGAAGCAGGCTCATTCTTCTGAGGAATGGGAACTGGCTACATTGGTGCTTAGACAACCTAACTATCAGATTAAGTTCAAACACACCGGTGAAATTATAATTGATAAGCGGTGAAATTATAATTGATATATCTGATTATCTGACTCTTTTTAGGTTACGTGATCTAATCGTATTAGTCATGAGAACTTTCCAGAAAAAGGTATCCCTTTTATATGGCAATTTCTGATCTTAAACCTTTAGTTATCTGTATTATGTGTTTACATGTTTTCATTTGTTTGATTTTCACTAGTTGAGTGCCCGTGCGTTGCTACGGGAGCTAAAGATTAGAACAAGGCATACAATTAACAGACTCAAACAAAATTGTCAAAATGATAGATTATTAGATTATGTGATTAAGTTACAAAAGCTCAAGCTGTTTCTATGTACCTACCTTTTATGCAACAGATAGATGACTTCGGATCAAACCGTAGCAGTGATCACCACGAGATTATGTACTCACAACTCAAGAAAAGCCAAATTGGTCTAGTGCTCAGCTTAACTTGCTTCGTCCACCAAACAAAATGCTTGTGGGAGGCTGCAGAAACCACTGTCAACTGCAAATGTATGTGCCATAATTTGTTGTCAAAACAGACACCAGGTGAATGTTACTCAAACCCAGCACGCCATTTATCGTCCACATCTTTTGCTTAAGCAATGCTCTGAAATATGGTTGAAAAATAACATCGAAGTAGCAAAATAATCTGCTTAAGACCAACCAAACCAATGTATACCTTCTTAGCGATTTGTCAAACCCGAGACAGTCTATACCTGCTCCAACTCCAAACTCAACATCCTGAACAAGCACCTCCCCTCTGGCCTGGTTATAGGATATTGCTGTTGTTATCGAAAGGCCCACTGTTACTCCCTCATCACTTCCTCCTCTTCCTCAGCCGTGAAGTCGTTCTTGATGTTGAACTTTTCGTGGATGTCCTCTGGAGTCTTCCCCTTCATCATGTCCGTGACGCTCAGGCAGGTCAGGTTCAGCAGGCCCCTTGATGTCCAGGTAGTTTGCAGCCTGCGAAGACCAATTACATGAATGTGACAGTCATGCAAACTATTCAGTGACTTTATGATCTATGAAGGTACACAATAGAGTCGTACAATGTATTTATTTCTTTTGACACTACAAATGGCAAAATTACAAACCAATATCAATTCTGTAAAGCTAGTATTATCACTAAACATTGACCATTACCAAGCATCCAAGACTTCGACTATACATGTGCACCAAGCATGGCAGAACCATAAAACTGCCCCAGCTTATCCTAAATCAGCAGCCAAACCTTTCGGAATAATTTCAAATATCTATGGATCCAAGTACAACATTGATCATGAGTAGAAAGGTATAAACCACTCCCAATTACCAAGTGAACAATTTCAAATGCCTCATTTTTTCTGGTTATGCTAGAGCAACTTAATTGACACAACCTTAGTATATATATAAGAGCAAACTTTACGCAAGGGTAATTTTTTGACTCATACTATCAAAGAAGACATACCAACCCTGCACATCTTATCATAAGCACTTTGCCACATCCTACAACTTCATCTTCTGTTTGCCAGAGCAAGGCTGAGGTCCCATAGTTGTGGTCTCCAGTACGCTCCAGGGTTCACTAAATCAGCTCCCTTTCTTGCAGTCTGGCCAAATGGAGGATGACACATAATCAAAAGACAATGAATTGAAATAAATTGTCTGGATGGACAAGCATCGCAGCTTCTTGATAAAGATCAATAATAGCATAAATAAAATATGAAGAAAATCTGGAGCTGTCATGTTGTGGACCTGGGTACCATGAGTCCTGCGCTTGCACACTGGCCTCCATGACGGCAGAGTCTCACCAGGAGCATCAGTGCCAACTCCAGCTTGCCACTGCCGTACAAGAAAAGAAGCTAGCATAAGCAATCTGGTCTAAATTTCAGTCAAGAACGGCATTAGTAAATAAGAAAGAACAACTGCATAAACATCTCACATTCATCTATGCATTAAATGGTTATCTTAATTGTTGCAAATAAAGAAATTATGTAACATATAACCAGCATAACAATGGAGCCTGGCGGTAGAGTCTTACCGCCTGTGACCGGAAGGTCCTAGGTTCGAGTCGCGGTCTCCTCGCATTGCACAGGCGAGGGTAAGGCTTGCCACTGACACCCTTCCCCAGACCCCGCACAGAGCGGGAGCTCTCTGCACTGGGTACGCCCCTTTTATAACCAGCATAACAACAAAGGTATGACTGGTGGCTCTGAAATCTCGCAAGTAGTCTGATGAGTGGTGAAAAGGGACTGGACCTCTGAACATTCTTGTACAGAAAAAAAAGAACACAAGAGGAACCTAGTTCCAGATTCCAACAGATCTATAAATGGATAATGAGATTTATATGAGATTCATAAGCTTCCAACAAACTTATAAACTGAAATCCAGACTGAGAGTACAGACTTAAATGCTACATTTGATCACTGAACCCAGATATAGTATTTGAACAATACCTAAGTGGCACGCTCTAAAATTATGACAGCACAAAAGTGGTCATTTAGAGGTTAAACAATAGCAAGGACACATTTTGATTGAAGCAAGCTCCTTTTAAGAGAGCTAAATTGCACAAAGCATGTACATGGAATAACTATTCTTGATGCTTCAACGGATAACAGAGACAAGTAGTTTTAAAATTTAAAAACAACTCCCTCTTAAACCTTGTCCTTCCCTCCTCCCTCTCTCCACTTCAAGATTAAGATCGATACAAATGGAAGCGTTTAGCTAAAATAATTAATTTAAGATAAGTAGAGAGGTGATATACCTTTTCCAAACACCTTGGCTCACAATTAAATTGATCAGCAACTTCTTCTCAATTCAAAAGACAAACTGAAGAGCAATGTTTCTTCTTTCCAAATGAGAATGGAAAAAGGAAATCATATCTTTCCAATTTTGATGTCATATGGGGATTGATGGAGTTAGGTTGCGGATGCTGCTGCAATAGCTGCTGTTTCAGAGCTGGTTGCACAGGAGCAGAAGGTGCAACCTTAAGTTCCTCCAGAAGTCCCTACACAAGGTATACAAATAACATATAATCTTTTAGAATACTGGCAGACTTAGAATGCATATAGCAGACCTAGAGGCTGTGATGGTTGAGGCGCTTAACAGCGAGGACGACCTTGAGCCGGTGGAGCAGAAGAAGGCACAGTAAACGGAGCCGAAGCCGCCCTTGCGGACCTTGAGCATGCAGCTGAAGCCGTTGGTGGCTTTGACGAGCTCGTCAAGATCAAACATCCACAAGCGTTGTGCTCCCCGCTCCTCCGACAGCTCCTGGATGCTCCGTGTGGGTAATTTCTGTCATTGCAGAATCCCTGTACTTCATGCCCCTGATGATCTTGATAGCCACCATTTCTTCCTTTTCCCTATCCCAACACTCCAACATCTGACCAAAGCTAGACACATTCAGTTATGAATATAAGCAGGACGAGTAGATTATTAACTACAAATGGTATAATAAATAATGACAAAACAGTATGATTATACATATTATAATCCTCGTAACACTCTGCAAATAATCAATAGGCCCCTTGAATGAGATTTTACATTTACCAGACTCCTGAGAGAAGCAGCCATGACCTACGTTAGTTTCAAGCACAAAATAGTGATAATATTCAAGCTTGTAACGCTAAGAGCGAATCCCACTCACTGCCTGCCCTCACTACCATTCCTACGACCAAGCACATCAGCGGTGCATGATTTGACCTGTACAAAATAATGATTTCAATATTGTTTCGACTTAGAATGTAGGATCACCAAGAACGAAGAATCAATTAAAGAAGTGGGTATGAAAAGGTAAATATCCAAACCAGCTCAACCTCCATGGTGATGGGCGCATACTCCTTATCCAAACCACTGGATATTGCCATACTGGAGATGATATAGAGTGACACTTTCTAAAAGCATTTTCACAAACGGGTGTTGAGCATGAGACATTGGTATTCATAGATTCAAACAAAGTGAACCAGATTAAGCGCGGACCGGAACTGGATGTAGTTGATGACCTGCGCATGAGCCGGGCCAGGAGGAGCCGGAGCGAGATGGGGAAGCAGAGCTGGAGCCGGAGTCAGGGAGGGCACGGGCGGTTTGGCCTCCACGGGCTGCTGGCGCCGCGGCGGGGCAGCGGATTTGAGGCGAGCGCGACGCGGCGGGGTGGCGGTGTGGACGTGAGGTCACTGCTCCACAAGTACCAACACCTGGCGGCGAAGGGCGAGGAGCGGAGGCCGGGTCCGTGTGCAAGGGCGGGGCGGAGCTATTACAGCGGGGGCAGGCGGGGCTATTACTTCTGGGTCTTTTTAGTTTTATTTCTCGAATATGCAAAAGATTTGTGTACCATTGTATTAAGAAGAAGAGTCTAGATAGACATATAACACGCTTCTATCGAGCGATAAGGAGGTCAACCTAACACAGCGGTAGCTGGACCATCCTAGCAAGAGACCTCTTGTTTCGCTATTAAATAAAAGAAAACAACCAATACAGACGCAGCGGTGCGACCTAGGAGGTGGCCCTGCGTCTTCGTGGCCGACCGGACAAGCCCTTTTCAACGGCCGAGAAGAGCGCTTCCAACGTCTTGGCGTTGGACGCAGTCAGGTTGCCGTCGAAAAGCTTGTCAAAAGCCTCTAGCTCCGACGCGGATGGCACTGAAGGGCCCTTAGTGTAGCCCATACGCTGCATGATCAACACCTCTCCTCGCTTGGAAGCAGGTACTCGGGAGAGGCTCTGAGCCGCCTACCGCCTGCTCCGCCACGGCAGCACCGACTTAGCAGGAGGCTGCTTGGGAGGCTCATGAATCATCGGAGAGTCCCTATTACGCGTCACTTTGTTGATGAAGCTGTCGAGGCGGCATTTGGCGGAGCCGTCGTTGTCCACTGCCTGGTGGGTAACCACCGACGGTGAACTGGGAGGGCCACCATCCACAGTGAGGTCAACTGGTCCAAAGCCTAGCAGGTAACTGTGCTCCGTGTGTGTCATCAATGAGTCCACTGCCCACTGAATGGGGCGTGGGGGTGGTGTCCGCAGCTCGTAGGAGACCGCTACCAGGTCCACATCCTTCATCTGGGGGCCCGCCACCGCCGGGGCCTCATTCTATAGCTGAGGGGGCACCGAAGGTGACAACAGGCGGTCAAGGGAAGGCGACGTGATGATCCGACCGCCGACAAGCGAGGTTGCGAACTCCTCTAACATCGGGTCCTCCGTGATGTCGCGATCGCGTGTGGCGTCCGAGTATAACGTCAGCATCAACGGGTCAGGCTCGACGATGCTCATCTTGTTGGGCAGCTCGCCGTGCCCCGCCTAAGCTCCAACAGCGACCGAGGTGAAGTCCGATGCCCGTCTGGGCGGCCCCTGCTGACCGCCCGTGACTATCGGTGGCGACACTCGTAGCTACGGTGGTGTCATCCACCTTCAGTCGTCGCCGACTCCTCCGACATCTCTGACATCGCCGCCCACTGCCGCCGCGCGTAGTCGCATTCGGCACAGCTGCAGCCGCACCTGGCACAACTCCAGCCAAGGTCAGCGTGTTGCCGTGAGTACGCGGCCGGGTGCCCGGGGTACGCTCCCTGTCAGGTCATCGTGGCCGTCCTTCTTTGGCACCAGATGTGCCGGAGGCAGAAGGAGGTACCATCCGCCGTCGCTTGCAGTCCCACGTGAGGTGTCCGAACCCCTTGCACTGAAGGCAGATGGCAGGTTGCCACCCTGTGCCCGGAGGAGAGGCAGTTGAAGCACTTCCCCCGCAGGTCTGCCGGGTAACGGGTGGGGAGGTGATGGTTCGCCGAAAATGCAGTGCGAGCGAGCTGTGCCCCACTTGCGCCGCATGACGACCCCTGCGACAGGACCTCATGCCAGCCGTCAGCATCCGGAGCGGACATGCGCTGGCGGGCAGCGAAGCGTGGACCAGGCCGCCTGTGAACTTCATGTCCGGCCACCGCTTCCTTGCCACGGTTAGGAAGTCCATGAATGAGTCGCGAGCGTGGCCGATTGCGCTTGCGCCGACGGCCTGCGCATGCCTGACCGGCTGCTCGGCCACCAGCGTCAACAACGATGATGGAGCGCGGCCGCTCTCTCTCAGGCAGTGGCGACATCCTCGGCGCCTGCGGCTCACGAAGAACAGCGTCGAGGTAGGAGCTTGGGTGGACGGACGGTGACGCTTCCACATCGGAGTCGCCAAGGTCATTGTCCGCCTAGCGACGATCCTTGGAGCGCCCTGCCGAACTCCCCCAGACTGGAAGGGAGCGGCGTTGGGGGAGAGGGTGGACGACGGCCTTGGGGACGAGCTGCTTCTGTTGGTCTGGCGCCCATCGTCCCGAGGCCCAGACGGGTCGACGAGGAAGACATCGAGGGGGTCAACGACGAACGCAAGGGTGACCTTAGAGGACGCGGACCCAGGGGTGGGCCGCACGGGTCGAGATCCATCCCCACCGGGGCTTCTTGGCGCTGGTTGGTGCTGCCACAGCGAGCAGGGCGCCGTGGTCGCCGGCATCGGGGTGCCCATCAAGGGCACCTCCCCAACCGCGGGCGAGGTCGTGGCTTCCCCTGTCTCCGGCAGTGGCGGCTCCACGTGGTCCGGCCTTCTCCAGCACGGCCGGCGGCGGCGCGGCCGCGCCATCATCGACAGCGGCGGATCTGCCTGCACGGGCCTGGGTGGCAGCGTCGGGATCCTGCGGTGGCGGTGTTGGGGAGGCGGGAGCACGGCAGGTGCGGAGAGATCTGGCGGTGGCGACACTGAGGAGGCAGACGCATGGTCGCCGGCGCCGGCGTTCGGCGCTGGCGACAGCCGCACGGCGGAGCCACCTCCCGCTCCAGTTTGGGTCATCTCAGGGGCTGTAGGGAGGGGGAGGAGAGGTGGAGGGAGGGGCTGCCAGGATGGCGGCCGCCAGGGCGCCGCTAGGGCAGCGCTTGGGTGCTTGGTTGGGTCTTTTTAGTTGTAGAGATTCATGGTTGGTAAGCTCTAGATGCTTAAAGGAAAGGAACCGTAGAAGTTTTCCTCTTTCTGATTGGTTTGTGCAGTATTCGATAATTTTTGTTCTTGAGGTGGAATAAGTTCTATATAATTTTTGTTCCTGAAGTGGAATAAGCTCTAGATAATTTCAAGAGTTACCTGGTGGAGGCGTGAGGGGACATAAATGGTTAGAGGAACCTAGGATCAGTTCTTATCCTACTAGGATTAATAGTAAATTGTAGGTTTGTTTATTTCTTTTTTCTTCTCATTGTTTTGCTCTAAGTTATGCCACATCATTGTGGTAAATTTGAAGCAGCCAGTGCTGCAAATAAACCTACGAGATGTTCGCTGCAGCTCTTGGATGTAACTTCATTTCTGTATTGTTAAGGCCCGTTTGGCAGGCCTTCTCCGTCGGCTTCAGGAGCCGTTTGGAGCCGTTTTCTACCAAACGGAGTAAAGTAAAATATCTTCACTTGTGAAACCTCTAAAAACATGCTCTCAAAATGATTTGGGGTGGGATGGAGCAAAAAAAAGTGGCTTCTCCCGGCTCCTCCTCCAGGCCCCTAAAAACATGCTCTCACAGGGAAGTCATTTTGCCAAACGGTTTACCAAAACCGCTTCAGCTCCACCGGTGGAACTGTTCGTGGAGCTGAAGCCAAAAAAAATGGCTTCACTAGTGAAGTGAAGCCCTGCCAAACGGGGCCTTAACGACCATGATCACCACGTTCCATGGCTCTCCTTGATTGTAGCTAGCTAGGCAGTTATACTACCGTGATGTACATGTATATAGGCGTAAGCCTCTGAGCAATACAACTTGAGTTGTCCAATCTCTCTCTGCCTATCGCTTACATGGTATCAGCCGATCTCCGATCCTCAACTTCCGCTGCTCCTCCTTCATCCCCCGGCGTCGCCATGAGCTCCTCGTCCTCCTCTCTGGCCTCCGACGGCAACTTCGACGCCGAGTCTCAGCTCCCCAAACGCTCCGCGTCCAGACCGAACCGGCCGCTCCGTCGGTTGTCCACGGGATCAACATCCTCAACCGCGTGCCGATCGTCCTTGACTTCAACGAGTCCAACTACGTCGCCTAGGCTCGATCCTTCTCCGCCATCTTCGGCCATAATGGCCTCCGCGATCACATCGACGGCTCCCAGGCGAAGGGCGACAACGACTAGGTCCAGAACAATTGCGCCATCGTTTCCTTGTTCTACAACCGGATCTCGCCCGAGCTCCTCTCCATGGTGTCGGAGGACACCGACACCATGTACTCCCTCTGGCGTGCCGTCCGCAATCTCTTCCGCGACAACAAGGACACGCGAGTCGTCTACCTCGGCGTCGAATTCTGAAACTTCTACCAGGGTGACCTGTCCGTTCTTGACTACTGCTCTCGCATGAAGGTCATGGCGGATCGGCTTGCCGGCCTCGGCGCTCCGGTCAACGACAAGGATCTCATCTACAACATCGTCCGCGGCCTCAACCCTCGTCTTCATCACGCCATCCCGCACATCACCCTCCGCCGCCGTCTGCCATCGTTCCTCAAGACCCAATCCATGCTGCAGCTTGAAGAACAGCGCATTGCCGAGTCCGAGAAGATGCAAGCCGCGGCGGCATTGGTTGCCCAGTCGACACACGGCGGCACATCTGCTGCAACTCCCACGGTGACCGTGCCCGCACTTCTCCAGGCCGCGGCCGCGTTCGTCACCCACACCGCTCCGAGCATGCCCGCTCAACCAGGTGCACCCGGACGCTCACTGGCTCCACCGTCTGCACCGCCGACATCCAACACCGGCGGCCGATTCTCCACGAACACCCACGACGCGAAGAAGAAAAAGAAGAAAGGCGCTCCCTCTGCACCGGCTCCACCGCCGGGCTTCTGGCCCTCGACGAATCCATGGACGGGGATGGTTCACGCGTGGCCGTTCCAGGCACCACGCGCGCCCATGACCATGGCTGGCGTGCTCGGTGCGCGTCCTTCTGCTCCAGCGCCCCAAGCCCACATCGCGGTGCCTCATCTTCGATGGATCCCCAGCTCCTCACCACCCTGAACATCATGTCCTTGAATCAGCCTCAGTCTGACAAGTGGTTCTTTGACACCGGCGCCTCATCTCACATGTCTCAAGGCTTCGGTAACATCTCTTCTCTCTCTCCCAACTCTTCTTCCACACAGATCATTGTTGGCAATGGAACTTCTCTTCCCATTACCCACACTGGCTCCTCCTCTATACCCACCCTCTCACATTCTCTTTCCCTAAATAATGTTCTTGTATCTCCCTCTCTAATCAAGAATCTAGTTTCAGTTCATGCACTCATGCGCGATAATCCTATCACTGTTGAATTTGACGCTTGTGGTTTCTCTATCAAGGACCGACATACTAGGGAGGTGATACTCCGTAGTGACAGCAAGGGGGACCTCTATCCACTGCAACCAATGGCTTTTAGCTCCACTCACTGCCTCACCGCCCAGTCCGCCGATCTATGGCACCAGCGACTTGGCCACCCCAGGACCAAGTCCTTTCGTCGTCTTCTTCAGTCTTATGACTTCTCTTGTAATAAAGATCTTACTGATACTTGCCATGCTTGCTGCGTTGGCAAACACGTTCATCTTCCTTTTTCTGCTTCACAACATAGAACAATTGCACCGTTTGAATTGATTCATTGTGATGTCTGGACATCCCCGGTTGCAAGTTTCACTGGTCTTCAGTACTATCTCGTTCTTCTTGTTGATTTTACCCATTTTGTCTGGACCTTTCCCTTGCGGCACAAGTCCGAGGTTGCCAAGCACATCATGGCGTTCCATGCATTTACCCGCACGCAATTTGGGAGCACAATTCATGCCTTCCAAACTGACAACGGCGCGCGAGTTTGATAACTCTACACTTCGTCAGTTCTACAATGAGCATGGCATCTTACTTCGGCTTTCATGCCCCTACACATCCCAACAGAACGGGAAAGCGGAACGCGTTCTGCGCACCTTGAATGATGGCGTTCACGCACTGCTCCTGCACGCCGCACTTCCTCCAGCATTCTGGGTCGAGGCCTTGCACACATCCACTTACCTACATAATCGCAAACCGTGCAAGCCACGATCTCTATCCACCCCCTATTCTCTCTTATACAAAACCGACCCCGACTACACATCGCTACGCGTGTTCGGGTGTCTTTGTTACCCCAGCACGGCCGCTACCTACCTAAACAAACTCTCCCCACGATCTGTGGCTTGTGTGTTTATTGGTTACTTGCAGGATCATCGCGGCTACCGTTGCTACAACCTGTCGACACGGAAGGTAATCACCTCACGTCACGTCTACTTCGACGAAGGTGTCTTCCCGTTCTGATCTGGGCCATCCGCTACCTCACCGAACGGCTACGCGTATAATCTGTGGAGACCGGATCTCAGCACCGCGGACGCGGACGTGCCGCCTCCTCCAACGACCTCGGCATGCCTGGTCCCGCGCACGAACAATGACTCGTCACGAACTCCGTCTCCCCCCTCGACGCCGCGGTCTCCAACACCGGCAGCAGCAACTAGCACTTCTTCACCGCGGACGACGCCCTTCTCCGTCACAACGTCGCCATCCGCGACGCCCAACAACGGGCCGACTGCATCCACGTCCGGATCGCGGTCACCATCGCCTCTGTCAGCGCCTGGCCCATCCTCACCGCCCTCATCGTCCACAACAGCCGACGCCCCCGCGCCACACCCCATGGTGACCAGGGCTCACGTGGGGACCTTCAAGCCGAACCCATGCTACGCTGCCACGGCAACAACGACGACCATCCCCCCGATCCCTCGAACAGTCCACCAGGCGCTCAAAGACCCCAACTAGACAAAGGCGATGCAGTCGGAGTTCGACGCCTTGAACGCCAACAACACCTAGGAACTCGTCCCCCGTCCACCTAGAGCGCACGTGGTCAGCGGCAAATGGATCTTCCGTCACAAATTCAAGGAAGACGGGAGCTTCGATCGATACAAGGCCCGTTGGGTGGTCTACGGCTTCACACAATGTGCGGGCGTCGACTATGGCGAGACGTACTGTCCCGCTGTCAAACCGGCAACCGTTTGGACGGTACTCCATCTCACCACTGAAAGGTCCTAATGGCTAGAGGGGGAGTGAATAGCCTAATAAAAATTTCTACAACAACACTTAACACAATGGTTAGACAACTATGAGGCGAAGCAAGTGTTGCGCTAGCCTACTCAAGATGCAAGCCACCTACCACAATTCTAGTTTAGATAGTGTATATTCACACAATAGCTATGACACTACCCTATATTAGTGTGCTCTCAAAGTCTAACTAAAGAGCCACACCAACCAAGCAAGCAAGCTCTCATAACTAGCTACACTAAAGAGCTTGTCAACTAGTTTATGGTAAAGTAATGAGAGTGATCAAGAAGATTATACCGCCGTGTAGATGAATGAGTCAATCAATCACAATGATGAATAACAATGAAGACCTATCACCTCGGAATCAAAGGATGAACACAATGATTTTTACCGAGGTTCACTTGCTTGCCGGCAAGCTACTCCTCGTTGTGGCGATTCACTCACTTGGAGGTTCACGCGCTAATTGGCTTCACACGCCAAACCCTCAATAGGGTGCCGCACAACCAACACAAGATGAGGATCACACAAGTCACGAGCAATCCACTAGAGTACCTTTTGGCTCTCCGCCGGGGAAAGGTCAAGAACCCCTCACAATCACCACGATCGGAGTCAAAGACAATCACCACCTCCGCTCGACGATCCTCGCTGCTCCAAGCCGTCTAGGTGGCGGCAACCACCAAGAGTAACAGGAGAAATCCACAGCGAAACACGAACACCAAGTGCCTCTAGATGTAATCACTCAAGCAATGCACTTAGATTCACTCACAATCTCACTATGATGATGAATCAATGATGGAGATGAGTGGAAGGGCTTTGGCTTAGCTCACAAGGTTGCTATGTTAATGAAAATGGCTAAAGATGTGAGCCATAGCCGGCCATGGGGCTTAAATAGAAGCCTCCACGAAATAGAGCCGTTGTACCCCTTCACTGGGCACACTGCGCTCTGACCGGACGCTCCGGTCTTACTGATCGGACCCTGGACTCAGCGTCCGGTCCACTGATGGACGCCACGCGTCACCAGCTTCAAACGCTGTTCGTCAGATTTCAACGGCTACGAACCTGACCGGACGCTCTGGCAAAACTGACCGGACGCTGGAGCCTCAGCGTCCGGTCGAGTACAGTAAGGGTCGAAAACCGGTTTTCCTCGACCGGACGCATCCGGTCCACCTCGACCGGACTCAGTCCAGCGTCCGGTGGTAAACCCTAGCCACTGTACCGCCAGTCAGCGCGACCGGACGCAGGCAGTCAGCGTCCGGTGCTTTTGGATCCAGCGTCCGGTCACTTGATCGACGCTGGCATCTCCTCTGTTTTCACCTCTAATTTCTTCACCCTTGCTCCAATGTGCCAGCCACCAAGTTTATCACCTTGTGCACATGTGTTGGCATATTTTCACAAATATTTTCAAGGGTGTTAGCATTCCACTAGATCCTAAATGCATATGCAATGAGTTAGAGCATCTAGTAGCACTTTGATAACCGTATTCCGATACGAGTTTCACCCCTCTTAATAGTACGGCTATCAAACCTAAATGTGATCACACTCTCTAAGTGTCTTGATCACCAAAATAAAATAGCTCCTACAAGTTATACCTTTGCCTTGAGCTTTTTGTTTTTCTCTTTCTTCTTTTCAAGTTTAAGCCCTTGATCATCGCCATGCCATCACCATTGTCATGCTATGATCTTCATTAGCTTCTCTACTTGAAGTATGCTACCTATCTCATGATCACTTGATAAACTAGGTTAGCACTTAGGGTTTCATCAATTCACCAAAACCAAACTAGAGCTTTCAGCCACCCAGCATGACTGGTCGGTGCACCAACTCGACGTCAACAACGCTTTCCTTCATGGCGTCCTCGACGAAGAAGTCTATGCACGACAGCCGGCCGGGTTCACCACCAACCCTGATTTGGTGTGTCGTCTCTCCAAAAGCCTCTACGGTCTCAAACAGGCGCCCAGGGCATGGTACATGCGCCTGGCTACCTTCCTCGGCTCCATGGGGTTCAAGCCCACGCGCTCCGACAGCTCGCTCTTTGTTCTTCGGCAAGGCAATGAGTCCATCTACTTGCTCCTCTACGTTGACGACATCGTCCTCATGGGCTCCTCCACCGACATCCTCCGCCGAGTCATCCACACCATCAACGCCGAGTTCAAACTCAAGGACATGGGGCCGGTGCACTTCTTCCTCGGCATTCAGGTGCAACGACGCCCAGACGGCTTCCTGCTCCAACAACAGCAGTACGCCATCGACCTGCTCGATCGCGCCGGGATGGCCGACTGCCGGCCCAGCGACACGCCGGTTGACACGTTTGGGAAGCTCTCCACCACCACCGGGACTCCCTTGTCCACCGCGGACGCTTCGGACTACCGGAGTCTCGTCGGCGCGCTCCAGTACTTGACCATGACGAGGCCGGACCTTCAATACGCCGTCCAGCAAGCGTATCTACACATGCATGCTCCCACAACGGCGCATCAAGGTCTTGTCAAGCGAATTCTCCGATACATCCGCGGCACTACGGAGCTCGGACTTCATCTCCGACGATCTTCCCAGTCCGACCTCGTCGCATACTCGGACGCGGATTGGGCAGGGTGCCCCGACACACGGCGTTCCACCTCCGGCTACTGTGTGTTCATGGGGGACTCGTTAATTTCGTGGTCCTCTAAACGGCAAACAACAGTTTCCCGCTCAAGCGCCGAAGCCGAATACCGAGGGGTTGCCAATGCTGTGGCCGAATGCACCTGGATCAGACAACTGCTCAGCGAGCTCGACTGTCCCCTGAACAAGGCAACGGTCGTGTTCTGCGACAATGTCTCCGCTTGCTACATGAGCTCCAATCCAGTGCATCACAAAAGAACGAAGCACATAGAGCTTGATGTCCACTTCGTGCGGGAGAAAGTCGCTGTTGGCCAATGCAAGGTTCTACATGTACCCACGATGCAACAGTTCGCTGATGTGATGACCAAGGGTCTACCGACGGCGAGCTTGAAGGAGTTCCGAAACAGTTTGTGCGTCGCCGGCAACGACGCTCACACTGAGGGGGGTGTTAGCGACCATGATCACCACGTTCCATGGCTCTCCTTGATTGTAGCTAGCTAGGCAGTTATACTACCGTGATGTACATGTATATAGGCGTAAGCCTCTGAGCAATACAACTTGAGTTGTCCAATCTCTCTCTGCCTATCGCTGACATGTATGTTTTTATCTTGCTGTTCACCATGCTGTTACTTACAGTAGGTTCACAAAGAATCGAATTTGCAATGTTCATCTCACGGATTCCACTATGCCTTTCGCTCAGCGCATTGCCAATCCAGATATTTTTAAGGGACAATTCATGAAAGGCTACAATAATTTTCCAGCCACTGGATTGAATCACTATTACCATGACGGTGAGAAAACTGGTTAGCATGCAGTACATTTGGAAACAATGATGTTCCCCATGCGGGAACAGTCGGTTCTGATGTAGTGATGTTCCTCTTCATGCGTGGAGTGGATTTCAGATGAGGACTCATGTCTGCCGCGGTGCCGTGCCGCCAAGTAGAGCACCCAGCTATGGTACCCAGCTTTAGTTACTTACCAGATGCAGTTTTGGCCGAGTTTTCTCATATTTGAGCCATGGGCATCGCTGCAGAAGTACAGGCCATGTTCGCTTCTCTTATAATTCGTATTTTTCAGTTTGTTTTTTAGCCGAAACAGTATTTTTTCTCTCACAACAAATCGACCGGAATAACATTGCAGGCTTGCAGTGGGGTCTATCCTAGTGAGTGATCAACATACTGTTTTCATTTTTCAACCAGGACTAGCAGTCTGCTAGTTGGTTCTGGGAGGCGCATCTTACGCTTGTAAACTCTATTCCTTTTTATTATTGTAAGCCGATACCCAACCCATGTCTTTCAAGGGAAAAAAGAAGGCATTCTGCATGGAATGAACTCCAGATGAGGATTCGGCTCCGACGCCCAGTAGAGCACCTAGATGCAGTTTCTGTAGTCTGGACCTTGTTTCTTTGCTGTTTAGATGCATGCGGTTTTTTCCACAATAACCGAATTTCATTACTGAGGCAATTAAATTACAAAGTTCAGATTTAGATGCAGATTTGGGTCATGTTTTCCCATAACATTGCCCTTTTGTCCTAGTTTTGACGCATTGCACCAAAAAGGTCGTTGAAGCAGCCAGACGGGCGGGTGAGAACAAACGATACAAGCACAATATAAAATACTACCACTCTGCGGCGTGTGCTGTTTGAGGTTGATTAAAGCAGGATAATCCTTTCTTCGTTTAATAGCGAACACATACAAAGCACCCATAACTAAGACCGTCTTCGACGACCGTTATTCAAAACACAAGACCTATTCCACGTTTGGGTAACGGTACAGATAAATAGTTCAATACTTATTTTTTTTGTCTTCTCCAACAACAAGACCCAAAAAAAGAACTTTTTTTTTTTTGGTAACGGTACTGCATGGTGGAGCTAGTTGCACGGAGCAAGGAGGTGCTTTAGGACGGCGATGGCCCTGGCGGCGGCGATGGCCACTGCGGCTTGCAGGAACCGTCCTGCTGCCACTGGCACGAGGACGAGGAGAGACACGCCGAGCAGCCAGAGGAGGAGGCCAACGAAGGCCTGCGTCGCACTGGCGGCGGGGTTGTCGAAGCCTGCATAGAAGATGATGGCCACGCCCAGCAGCATGAGCACGCGCGCGGTGTCGAGGAGAAGTGGCTGGAGACGAAAGTCGCGGCGGCCCGGGACCACGGCATCCCGTCGCTCGTCCATTGCAGCTGGAGTGCTGGTGCTGGGCGTCTCGCTTGGACGACCTGCGTGGCCGGGGCTGCGACTTGGCTCTGGAACTCTTGGAAGGGATGTGTGCTATGCTAGCACCTCACACTAGCTGTCTAGCTGGGCGTGGGGCTAGAGACGAAAGCTCGCTTCGTTTTATAGGGCCTTCAGAGAGCATTGCGACGCCAGACATGCCTGCCCACGCATTCTTTCTCGATCTCGAAATGAAAACACCCCACGTCGCTATCAGAGTGCAGGGTATGAGGGTCTGGTGGCCGGTCTTCCCTTAGCTGCCACTACGCTAGCTATCAAAGTGCAGAGTGCAGACTGCACACTGCAGACACAGCGCTTTGCTTTGAGATCGCTATCAGAGAGGGCAGAGAACTTTATCTTGCCTTCTCTGAGTGCAGTTGCGTTGCGATCGCTGTCAAAGGGCATAACACTTTATTTGCCTTTCTCTGCGCTACCTCAGTTTTGACCTCCGAGAACGCTATATATGCTTTGGCGTTATCTCAGAGTGCAGTTGGGTTGCGATCGCTATCAGAGGGCACAACACGTTTTGGCTTTGTCTGCTCTACCTGAGTACCGAGAGCGCTATGCGTTGCGATTACTATCAAAGGGTGGAACGCTTTGGCCTTGTCTTGGCGATCAGAGTGCAGAGGAGCGCTTTGCGATGCTATCACATCACTATGAGAGGGCGCAACGCTTTCGCCTTGTATTTGCGATCAGAGTGCGCAGAGCTTCTGCGTTGTTGCGATCGCTATGTCTATGTGAGGCCCGAACGCTTTTACCTTGCCAATTTGCCACTGCATGCAAGAGAGAGGAAAAATGTTTGGGGGCATGCATATTTTAACAGGTGGGCATAGGATTACAGGATGTCAGTGTCCGAGTGATAAGGAAACATTGAAATAAAGCACACGGGGAGTAAGAACACAACACGTTAAAATGTTGATGGCTTGATGCAACGTGTCCTAACGGTGGTCAGCTCCGACATCCAAAAAAAATGATGCTTGCTAAGTTGCACTGGAAATCGATTGTCAAAAGAAGCATCTGGACCCGAGCTATATATTAAACTACGAATCAACTTTTAGAACAGGTGACATGTGACAACCCTAGCTCCGATCCTAGTACAAGTTGGTGACATCACAGGCAGCCAACTGTGGACAGAAGGCGGTGGGAGATTGCCGGCAGAGGAAGGTGACATGGCGAAGGCGGTGGGAGATTGCCGGGGTGGAATGGAAGATGGGGAGGTGGGCAAAAGGGACAACATTTTCCACCTATCTGGTTTAAGTTTTTAGCAAGCTGGATTTCTCTTTTGAGATCTCTCCAATAAGATTTTGTCCATGCGTGCTTCCCCCTTGGCTGGTTCCTCCTTGTTAAAAGTGTATTACAGCTCATCCCTCCGTATTCGAGATAATTTCACTCGATTATGTTCGTTTTAAAAATTCTCAACGCATGATACAAACGGACGGGAACACTTAAGATCGACCATGGGTAATCCGAGTACATGATATATGGGTACAATACATCAATAGTTCAAATGGAATATAAGACAACACAATGAAATGTCTAGTACATAGTTACATTGATCATTAATAAAGCATGGAACTAACAGACGGCACAATCAAAAACCCTCAGTCAGAAACATACTGAGTAAGCAACTCGTCGTCCGAGTACCAATCCTCAACCACAACCCTGTTGCCGTGGCTATGCTCACCTGCATTGCCCTGATCTGCCTTTCGCCTGTAGTAAGCGGCATCCGCTTCATCTGCGGCCTAAGACAAGAACGCGTTCTCTTCCTTCTCGTTCATGTGGCTAGACTCACCTGCATTGCTCTGACCTCTGTGTCGCCAGTCGTAAGTGGCCTCCGCTTCTTCTGCGGCCTGAGTGAAGAACGCGTCATCATCCTCCTCCGCCTGCAAGCCCACCTCTGCTAGAACGATGGGCTCGCTCAGTCTGCCAGTGTCGTCCTCAGTCTCCTCCGCCTGGAAGCCTGCCTCTGCTAGAGCGATGAGCTCGTTGAGTCTGGCAGTGGCGTCCTCATCCTTGTCCCCCTCAGTAGACAACACAATCGGTGATTCAACGGTGCGACGAGCTCACTTTCTGTGCTCATCTAACTTCTTTTCCTCGTACCTTGCACGAGCCACCTCTGCAGCATGTTCCTCGCTGCATCTAATCCCTTTATGTATAAAATGCAATCAGTTAGCAACGCAATTATATTACATTTAAAATCAGGCAATGAAAAAAGGCTTTCAAGCACTCACCAGCACATAATGCAACAACATGCTCGTTCAAGACCTGCATCTGTACTCTTGTCTCCTCCCTTGTCTCCTTCCTTGCCCTCTCCTCCTCTAACGTCATCCGTCTCTCCAATCCCCATTTATCAAGCTCAACGTCGATCGGGTTACAAATACCGCGTTGTCTAGCAAACTCACGCATTTTGTCTTTGTGATGTTTAACGAAAAGGTTGACGTAGTCAGGTCCATATCTCCTATTCCGTGCAATTACTTGCTTCCCCTTCAGTTCATCAAGAACTTAGCTTGACCATCATAACATTTTCACCTGCATTTCCTAGTGCTCTGTTCAAACAAAAAATTATATCATATATATCTTAGCAAAAGAAATAACATACGATTTCATGGTTACCACAAAAATAACCAACATCCTCATAGTCAACCATATGGCCGCAATAATGGCCTATGCCAAGCTCCGAAGGGACTAGATCGTAGTTGAATTTAACACCACATTCACACTTGACTGGAGGTGCTTTGTAAATTAACATTTCTTTCTTCTTTTGCTTTGCATTTGGAGGTTCTTCTGGCCATTGGTTCTTAGGGCCATACAACCACTCCTTGAAACAACACTTCGCCATTGAATACACCTAAATAACGTGACATTAGTACATGAACACATATAGCTCAACATTTCAACACATACACTTTGCACTTACTTCATACTTGTTTGGACACACAAACTCCAACGTATTCTTAGGGTTTATCACAGCTCAATCTCCGCAATCGCACAGAGAAGGTTCCTCGAGTCGTCTAACTGCGGCTAACTCCTTAGCCGTCATTGGAGGGGGGGTTAGGGGGAGGTGGAACCCACTGCTCGAAGTGCTCTCGTAGATATTGCCCTCTCCACCAATCGTCGAAAAGAAGGTACCTATGGTCAAACTTGTCTGCACCGTCGATCCACTGAAAGAAAAATCACATCTCATGGGCCTACACAACAAAATTCCAACAAAATATTAGTAACCTAGTAATACAAATGAAGAAAAAAACATACGAAAACAATTACTTACATTAAAACGACTGCATGTATAGAAGCAACAAGCCGCTGTGTCCGGATGTCTCGATTGAAACACGTCGGCCGGACGACCACAGTCACAGCTAAGGACAGGGAGTTCAGGAGGGACGGAGCATCTTTGCTAGACTCGTCGGGGTACAATTCTCTAGGACGACCCCGTTTTCGCCACAACTGCTCTCGAAACATGTCTTCCATCTAATAAAACAGTTCAACTTAAACATCAATCAAAACAACGCAAATTAATGTAAAATATAATCATTTGCATTGCAACTAAAATAATATAACCAACACTTATAGCAACAAAAATATACATGGTAAACATACTTCTAACTTAATAATTAACCTTAACCTTAAACGAGGACGAGGAGGGACGGAGGCGGGCGGGGAATGGAAGGGAAGGGAGGGAGGCGGCAACGGAGGGCCGGGCGGGCGGCGGGCGCGGCGGCCAGGCGCGGGCAGGCGGGACTGGCCGCGGGGCTTTTATCGCCACGGATCAGGGCGCGGCACTGCCACGCCAAGATCGGTGGCGCGGCAGGACCTGCAACGTCAACGATCAACTTTTCCAGTCGTCGTCACGTCAGCCCCCTGCCGCGGCACCATGCATGGCGCGGCATAGGCTTTTGGCCGCGCCATGCAATAGGCGTGGCAAAAAATATTAGTTTTAAAAAAAAATAGTGTTAGATTTAAAATTAGTTTACAAAAAAATGTTAAAATTAAAAAAAAATCCACGAAGCAATGAGGTGCTTTAGGACGGCGATGGCCATGGCGGCGGCGATGGCCAATGCGGCTTGCAGGAACCGTCCTGCTGCCACTGGCACGAGGACGAGGAGAGACACGCCGAGCAGCCAGAGGAGGAGGCCAACGAAGGCCTGCGTCGCACCGGCGGCGGGGTTGTCGAAGCCTGCATAGAAGATGATGGCCACGCCCAGCAGCATGAGCACGCGCGCGGTGTCGAGGAGAAGTGGCTGGAGACGAAAGTCGCGGCGGCCCGGGACCACGGCATCCCGTCGCTCGTCCATTGCAGCTGGAGTCAGGGCCGTCCCGGGAAAATTAGAGGCCCTGTACGATACTAAGAAATGAGGCCTATTAGCCTAGAAAAAAAAACTAAATATACGATATTATAAAGCATGCAGTATGTTGCAATAAAATATATATCAAGATTCAAGAATGATACCTATATTACATAATCTTTACTTGAATAACATCATTCTTTTAGTGTTCTTTGAAATGAAGTCTTCAATAATATGCTCATAATCAATCTTCTCCAACAGTTCACCTTCAAGTGCTATTATAGCCAAATCATTAAGTCTTTCTTGTGTCATTGTAGAACGCAAATAAGTCTTCAATAGCTTTAACTTAGAAAAGCTTCGCTCTGCTGATGCAACAGTCACAGGAATAGTCAACAAAACTCTATATGCAATAGTTGCATTAGGAAAACAACCATGCTCCTTTAAAAACCACAAAATTTCAACAGGCCCCATTCTTTCTTCTGGAATGAAGTCTTGTAGAAACTTCAGCTCCATATATAGTTCTTTGGCATCAATATCAGATTTTTCATCCTTTTTAAGGACAGCCTCAAGATTATCACAAGAAGACTTCAAGCTTTGGTTATCCAACGACCGCAATGTTTCCGAAGTAAATAAGAAACCAAAATTTTTTTGGTATTCTTTGTACTGCTCAAATCTTGTTTCCAGAGAGACAATAGCTTGATCAATAAGAGTGTTAAAATACTCTATTCTAAATAACTCCTCTGGAGACATTGTGGCAATATTTGTGTCTTCTGGGTTCTCATCGTGATGCCTCTTTCTTGTAATTTTTCTTTTTTTAGTGAATGTAGTACCAATATCCATCTCAAGTGCAATTTCTTTGGCCGACTCCAAAGCTTGTAAGAAACCAGTTTCCCTATAGCCCTCGAAGAAAGAAATAAGCCCTTTCACTTTCTTGATAGCAACATCAATAAGCATATCCTTTTCTTGCATTTGTTTGCTTACCAAATTAGCAGCATACAGTACCTTATTATTGTTCGCGGCTACCAGTGAATGAATTGAAAAATAAATATGAATGATTTATATTACCTTCAGGGCCTTAGCGCCTCGCTCTCGCTGTTGCGGTTGCAGCTAGATCGTCACGGCTCACGCCCTGTCACTCGCGAAACGCTGCCGGCGGCCGGTACGGCGTCAGGCGATGGCGGCGACACGAGACGAGACGTCGAGAGGTAGTACGTGAGACCTAAGATTTGCGATCTGATTCAGTTGGGGAATTGGGATCGGCAACATTGCCAACTGAACAGCGGCCGGGCAACAAGCCATTGTTTATTGGGCTTTGGTCAATTGTTGTACACGTCGCTTTGCTAATGGGCCAAAGGCCAAAGCTACTGCTGTACGTTCTTATTTACCAAGCAATATATATATACGTATATATACTCTATATATATTTGGGGGGCCCTGAAAAGTGGAGGCCCTGTACCGTCGCACACGTTGCACGTGCCTAAGGGACGGCCCTGCTGGAGTGCTGGTGCTGGGCGTCTCGCTTGGACGACCTGCGTGGCCGGGGCTGCGACTTGGCTCTGGAACTCTTGGAAGGGATGTGTGCTATGCTAGCACCTCACACTAGCTGTCTAGCTGGGCGTGGGGCTAGAGACGAAAGCTCGCTTCGTTTTATAGGGCCTTCAGAGAGCATTGCGACGCCAGACATGCCTGCCCACGCATTCTTTCTCGATCTCGAAATGAAAACACCCCACTACGCTAGCTATCAAAGTGCAGAGTGCAGACTGCACACTGTAGACACGGCGCTTTGCTTTGCGATCGCTATCAGAGAGGGCAGAGCACTTTATGTTGCCTTCTCTGAGTCTGAGAGCGCTATGCTTTGCCGTTGTCTTAGGTATCAGAGTGCAGAGTGCAGAGTGCAGACACAGCGCTTTGCACTGCGATCGCTATCAGAGGGCAGAGCACTTTATCTTGTTTCTCTGAGTGCAGTTGCGTTGCGATCGCTGTCAATGGGCATAACACTTTATTTGCCCTTCTCTGCGCTACCTCAGTTTTGACCTCCGAGAACGCTATATATGCTTTGGCGTTATCTCAGAGTGCAGTTGGGTTGCGATCGCTATCAGAGGGCACAACACTTTTTGGCTTTGTCTGCTCCACCTGAGTACCGAGAGCGCTATGCGTTGCGATTACTATCAAAGGGTGGAACGCTTTGGCCTTGTCTTGGCGATCAGAGTGCAGAGGAGCGCTTTGCGATGCTATGAGAGGGCGCAACGCTTTCGCCTTGTATTTGCGATCAGAGTGCGCAGAGCTTTTGCGTTGTTGCGATCGCTATGTCTATGTGAGGCCCGAACGCTTTTACCTTGCCAATTTGCCACTGCATGCAATAGAGAGGAAAAATGTTTGGGGGCATGCATATTTTAACAGGTGGGCATAGGATTACAGGACGTCAGTGTCCGAGTGATAAGGAAACATTGAAATAAAGCACACGGGGAGTAAGAACACAACACGTTAAAATGTTGATGGCTTGATGCAACGTGTCCTAATGGTGGTCAGCTCCGACATCCAAAAAAAAATGATGCTTGCTAAGTTGCACTGGAAATCGATTGTCAAAAGAAGCATCCATCTAACTACTGGATCCGAGCTATATATTAAACTACGAATCAACTTTTAGAACAGGTGACATGTGACAACCCTAGCTCCTAGTACAAGTTGGTGACATCACAGGCAGCCAACTGTGGACAGAAGGCGGTGGGAGATTGCCGGCAGAGGAAGGTGACATGGCGAAGGCGGTGGGAGATTGCCGGGGTGGAATGGAAGATGGGGAGGTGGGCAAAAGGGACAACATTTTCCACCTATCTGGTTTAAGTTTTTAGCAAGCTGGATTTCTCTTTTGAGATCTTTCCAATAAGATTTTGTCCATGCGTGCTTCCCCCTTGGCTGGTTCCTCCTTGTTAAAAGTGTATTACAGATCATCCCTCCGAATCGGTTAAGCTAGTGTTAGGTTTTGCTGAATACACTAACATGGTAACCAAAAGCTCTGCTTGTTGTTAGGGTATTGTCCTTCTTAGCTCACCTTTTACATGCGCTGTGGCAAACAAGCGCCTCAAAAACATATTTTTTTTTCATACGTCTGTCACGTCAATCACTACCACACGGCGGATTGTCATTGTCTATGCCATTGTTTAGTTCCATGAATTTAGATTTTGGGGCTACTGTAGCACGTTCGTTTTTATTTGGCAAATAGTGTTCAAACATGGACTAATTAGGCTCAAAACGTTCGTCTCGCAATTTCCCACCAAACTGTGCAATTAGTTTTTCTTTTCGTCTACATTTAATGCTCCATGCACGGGCCGCAAACATTCGATGTAACAGGTACTGTAGCAACTTTTTGGAAATTAGGGTGGAAGTAAACAAGGGCTATGTAACCCTTGAATGGAGAGATACGGAACAACAAGAGGCTGATGGGATGGGACCTACAAGAAAAATTATATGCTCCATCTGGGTTGGAAAATGCAATTCGAACGTGAAAGGTATACCTGAATAAATCAATTCTAGAGTTTAAATTAATTTCTAGACTTATTAGTTTTTTATATTTAATCAAGTTTATAGAAAAGAACATAAATGTTTATGACACCAAGTATATTATAAAAATATATTTAATGTATCTAATGATAATAACTTGGTTTCATAAATGTTGGCCCTCGTTTCGATCCTTTTTTTTTTATTGGAAAGACGGGAGACGAAAAGTCAGCACCTACTTCAGATTTCTGACAAGCCAATGATGGTAAAAGGAGTTCGCCAGTTACACCATCCATGTCGGCCATTTGCAAGGAGAAAATCAAATATTTTTTATAACTAAAAAAAAGCATCGGGTGCGTCTACGAAGTTACTCCCTCCGGTCCAAAAATACATAATTTTATTTTTAGACATTTTATTTGACGTTTTATTCAAACTTTTTATATAAATATTATTTATTTTGTTATGACTTATTTTATTATTAGAGATGCTTTAATAGTAACTTATTTATTTTATTATTTGCAAAAAAATCAAATAAGACAAATGGTCAAACATGATATTTAAAAGTCAAATGTGTCATCTATTTTAAGACGCAGCCGCGCCTACTCGTATGAGACCACATGTGCTGCTTCCTGTACCCGCTCCTCAACCCAGCCCACACCGACTCCCCGCCGCCGCATGCGCTGCTCCCCGTCCCATCACCCCGCCGTTGCGCCGCAATCCCCGTCGCTCCTCACGGGCATCCTCTCAGACCTCGCGGAGATTGGCAACTCCTTTTGTCCGTCGCATGTGACCAGGCGGCCAAGAGAGTGGGGTCGTCGCTGGCCGAGCCCAGGCCAGGCGAAGGCGCAGCTGGCTACTGGCAAGGCGCACCACCATCGTCGGCCGTCGGCTTGCCGGACTCAGCCGTTCCCTCGCTCTGTGTTGTGTTGTACGGAAGAAGAGTGAAACCGCACGTTGCAAGAGTATGTTTCATGTGTTTCAGATGTTTTAGAGGCATGTTGCAAGTGTTGTATATCGATGTTGTAAAAGTAGATTGGGATGTTACATATGTTGTAATGGCTATACGCGTATGTTTGAAGTTATGTTCCAAATGTTTCATCTGGTCCAGACATATTGTGCAAGTATTTTATCTGGATGTTGTAAAAGTAGATCTGGATGTTGTATATACACGCATGTTGTAAGCATATATTTCAAGTGTTTTTAAGGTGTTTCATACGTATGTTTGCAAGTGTTTCATCTGGATGTTGTATATGTTTACAATGATTTTGAAATGTTTTTCAGACGCTTTCGCAAGTGTTTCAATGCTTATTTCAAGTGTTTATCTGTCTTTTTTTTATATTACAACTATTCTATCTAAATATTTTAAAAATAGATTGAGTGTTTATATGGGATGTGGGAAACTGCTGGCAGTGCGGACGACGTCCGTAGTGGCATGGACCCACTGCTGATGTGTTTGCTCGTGAGCCCGACGACGCGCTAGGCGCTTGCTCCCTCAGCGTCCAGACACTAGCACCCGGTTCAGACGTGCGGAGGCTAGCAAAGATTGAGGGCACTTTTGGCCGCGTTGGGGAGCGGCGTCTCCGTGCCAAGCACCCATCACACGCCCACGCCCAGAGGCCGGTGGGTGGGTGGGGGGTGGGGGGGGCGGGCGGGGGTGGTGGTGGGGGTGGGGGGGAGGGGGGAGACCAAATAATCGTCACTTCTATATAAGGATTAAGTACCCCCAGCCCTTCCCACCAAACGCACCCAACCGGAAGGTGACCAATTTTCCCCCGCGCACCAATGGCCGGCCAAGGAGAGGCCGTCGTCGTTCCGGAAGGAGACCGCGAGCCTCTCCAGAACCAGGAACTCTTCCTCGACGCCGCTCGCGCGCTGATGCTTTTCGGCGCTGCCGCCAACATCATAGCCTCCTCCGAGGACCCCATGCAGGCGTTCCTCAGCCTTCGATCTGCTGTGTTTGCTAGGCGCGTGCCTCCTCAGTCCTCACCCTGGTGCCAGCGGCAGAACATTTCCCGCGAGCCGCACTGCCTGCCGTTGCCATCCTGAACTTGAAGCACTTGTTCACTCTGTGCAACTAGCTCGACGGCCTCGGTCCTCGGAGTCGGAGTTGCATGGTGCAGCTGGATCACTCGTTGCTAGTTTGCTCTTTGGCGTGGTTTTGGCATTTTGAAAGTCAATAAGGATGATGAACTTTTTCTTTCTTTGCTCCCGCGCTTCGGTTTCTTCCTTACGCGAGTCTGGTCCTGTTATATGCTCTGTGTTGGCCGTGGTAGAAGAAGCTGTGTTCTGGAGTGAAGCCTTTTGTATTGGGCTATACCGCTATGCTGTCCGGCGTAAACCAAACGAAGCAGAGTGCTCCTATGTCAGTCAGACAGGTGCCACGTATCCCCCGGTCATGTCTGTTCTATTTCTTAACAGAAGATCTGTCTTCCCATGTTCTATTTCTTAACAATAAAAATCTTTCTGTCACCCAGTGCCGTCTGATCCTCCGGTTGCAATCAGAGATTTATAATGGAATCCTAGCAGGTTCATTCAGGTTGGCTGCCACTGTCTGAATCTCGAACGCAGCTCCTGTCATATGATGCAAAATCGATGCATAATAGCAGGACAAGGCCATTCACATGCAGCGAGTGCGAGTGCGACAGGTTGAAGAAACCTGGCGGGATCTCTCCTTGCACTGCATGGTGGAGCTAGTTGCACAGAGCAAGGAGGTGCTTTAGGATGGCGATGGCCAATGCGGTGGCGACGGCCAATGCGTCTTGCAGGAACCGTCCTGCTGCCACTGGCACGAGGACGAGGAGACACACGTGATACGCCGAGCGGCCAGAGGAGGAGGCCAACGAAGGCCCGCTGCATCGCACTGGCCGCGCGGTTCTCTGAGCCTGAGAAGATGGTGGCTACGCCCAGCAGCATGAGCACGCGCGCGGTCATTCGGAGAGCGCTATGAGTTGCAGTTACTATCAAAGGGCGGAACGCTTTGGCGTTGTCGTCGCGATCAGATTGCAGAGAGCGCTTTGAGTAGCAATCACCATCGTAGGACGGTAGGAGGTAGGACGGAACGCTTTGGCCTTGTCTTTGCGATCAGAGTGCAGAGAGCCAGAGAGCGCTTTGTGTTGTTGCGATCGCTATCTGAGGCCTCAGCGCAGTTTGCCTTGCCATTGCTACAGAGAGGGAAAACGCTTTGGGTCCGCGAAGTGGGCTGTGGGCAGCACCAGTACATGACTCTGCAATATTGGTTCACATGATATTCCTAGTGCCGGTCCTAAGAATTTCATGAGATGGGGTGAAACTAAAAAACGCTTCTTAATATAAATGTCAAAGTTACCAATCTACTTTTTTCGTATACTTAAAAAATATTAGGCACAAGGAAAATTAACAAAAATGTTTATCTTGAGAAGACACGATGGATATATATGTTCCTATGTCATCCATGGTGAGTGACTATCATGGCTGTGGCGGGATGATTGAGTTTTAGTTGGGTTGGTTCTAGCGTGATTTGGACTAACCAGGGTATCGAATTTGTGTGTTGTGCAACACATTTCTTAGTTTGTGAATATGAAGGTGTTGAGTATATTGGGATGGTTGACGCCATTAGAGAAGGTCAAGCAAGGGGTTTTAGTTGATGGACCACGGACGGTGAAGACCGAATATGAAAACTTGACTAAGGGACCAAGAGGCCGAACGACAGACCAAGGATGCTTAGCATTTGGCATGGCGACGAGCAAGAGCACATGCGAGATGGATGAAGACAAAGTTAACTGAAATCAAGGTTGAGGTTGAACATGCAAGTCAAGACGAGACGTCACAGACACTTGGTGGGTCGTCGGGCCGAGGACATAGAGGACACACGTTGATATTGGAGGGGATGCGTTTCGGCTAACACGACCTTGGAGAGTTTGCCAAAACCATGGGAGGAGTAGTTCTCAGGTTTGGACCCTTCAAATCCGAGGGATGATAGGGTGCCACATGGCATTAATGCAGAGCTTGCATCGAGGCGAAGTGACTTCATGAAGGGTCAGTGATCGTCTGATGCATAGAAAACAACTTGGACCATTTTGCTCCGGATATCTAAGTGGTTTACATTATTTGATCCTAAGGATATTTTTGGAATGTGTAATAGCCTTTATAAATAAGAGGGAGGTTGCCTAAGATAGCCATCCTTCAACCACCTGTTTATTTCTGAGGATATTTAGAAGTAGAGCAGGCAATAGAGATTTTGTTTTTTAGGTTTTGACTATGAGTTAGGGAGCCAAGATAGGCCGGCAACGGTCCGTTGATGCGGGGTTGTCCACTACCACCGACTTGGAGGTTCACCAGAATTGGATCTTCGATTATTGTTTTCAGGTCTGACAATACTGGTAGAACAAGCAACGAAAACTGTTTTGGAGATTTTAGGTATGAGTTAGGTGCCTGAGATTGTCAGCCTTGAGATAGCCTGTGTCAATGTCGGTGTGGCACCAACAATGATATAAAATCTTGAAGTGGACCTGTTTTTGATATTTTAGAGAAAATTCTTGAAAACCGTTGATGATGATATTCGAATAATTGTTGGAAAGATTGCAAAGTTAGATTATTACAATTATTGTTTTCTATACGTACTGTTGGAGATGCTCTTAATTGTCATTAAGCCGATTGCGGAATTGTCTGTTATTGTCTGTTGTTGTCTTAACTCTTAAGTCCAATGATTGAAATATATATGAAAAGTAAAACTTATACAACCGTATACGTGCACTTCCTCCGATTTCTTAAAGTATGTCGTTTTGGACAGCGATACGGACTCCGAAAAACAACTTTGACCATTATTTTTTTGCTATAAAGTATTTATAAAATATAGTCAATATATACTTTTATGAAACTACATTTTGAGATGAATCTACTTACATCACTTTCATATTTTCAAACTCAATCCAAAAGAATTTATTTATAGTTATTAAGTTTAAAATATTTAACTTAAGACAACCTCAAAACGACAATGAAATTGGAGGCAGCAGTAGTTTTAGGTGATCATGGGTGTACTGTGCTCTAGTCCGACTAGTTGGACCGAAAGATTGATGCTAGATTTGACCATGAAACAAATCCTTTTTACTTTCTCGAATTGTTGTGTTACTCCAAATTTTGTCCTCAGTTTGCAAAACAATTGCCTCCTTTAACTTTCAAAACAGTTTAAATTATCTCCCTCCTCAGGTCAAAAGTGGTTTTAAGGTGGTTCTGTCATTTTCTAATTTAAATTTTCTAGTGAACAAATTCAAGTAACCAAACTTTTAAGAATATTGTATGTGATATTTCAGCCTCTAAAAGATTTTAATGAAAAAAAATTTAGATCTCGGTGAGCCCTATAATTTGGTATAGGATGTGTATCCATCCGACATCATTTGAAAATTTAAATATCAAAATCTAAGATTTTTTTAATTGAATACTAGAGCTCTAAAATTTTTAAATAAAAACTTGTCAACTAAAAAGTTGTAGCTTGGATTGACAACTAAAGCCCCCTTTGGCACGGCTCATCCAAAACGGCTTCACCGGTGAAGCCAAAGCCGGTGAAGCCAGAAAAACTGACTTTTCTCGGCTTCTAGTTCATTTTAACCCCGGCTTACAAAACGGCTTCACGCTATAGTGCCTCGATTTGCGCAAAATAAATGAAGCCAAAACCGGCATAAGCCGTGCCAAAGAGGCCCTTAAACTTTGGTAGAGATCATGTCAATGTCCGAAGTCATTTGATAATTCTAAATTTTGAAATATGAGAGCATAAAACAAATATCTAAGAAATCTAAATAACTTCAGTAAAAAACTTGCTAACTACAAAGTTGTAGATCATACTGAGAACAATAACTTTGGTATAGATCATGTCAACATCTGAGTTGTTTGATAATTCTAAATTTTGAATTTTAAATATTGGGAATCTAAATGATTTTTGTGACCAGGGTTCAAAATCTTGGCAAAAATTTGACAAAATTTCACGAATTTCGGTGGTGGCAAAAAAAATCCAAATTTTTAATACACTAATTCGTGTGTTATATGACTCTAGACTCTTGGAGACGAGGCCGTACATCACTGTTGCGGTATCTATTCCACCTCGGAGCACAGGACATGGCCGAGGCGACGGGGCGCTCGTCTCTCAGCTAAGTCAAGGTGGTTTTTGCAAAACTGGCGTCGAAGAGACAGGAAGAAGACGGTTTTATTTGTTTTGGCACAAAAATATGTGCAAAACTACAACAGGATTGCAATAAATTAAAAGAACATTTTCTTGGGTTTCCGACCTAATTCGTACTTGTTATTCAAACACTTACAAAAATATACAATACACACGATTTATGATAATGTGTTTACAGTATATGGTCTAAATCACACGATTCATTCGCCTGGCTTTATTTTACACAAGACAAACCCTGCAATCTACTCCACCACACGCACATCTTACATGGCTTGAATTATGATATGACCTTCCAAGCCAGCAGTGCCACGACAAATGAGAAACGACGACAGAATAATTCTTCAAGGTCGCATGTATCATGTATAATGATCAGCCTCTCCATCGTTTGAAACCCTTTGAAGATTTTTTTTGTGACCCTGCAGGATTTATGCACTTTAAATTAGTGCGGTTTGTTTGAAAGAACAGGCATGACGTTTGCTGTAAATTCAAAATTATAAGCTCTCTGGCATACCAAACTGGCCCAAGTAATCATATCATCACTTACCCGTAACTTGATCTCTTACGGTCTTACCACACGGAGTTTCAAGCCTAAATAGCTCACAAGACTCATCGGTCACGAAGCAGCTAAACTTACATCATCCATGGCGGTGCACATCGCTTTACGTTCGCCGACGTCAGGGATGACGAAACAAGGCCAGAAAACCGCCAACCGCGGTGACCACCGCCATCGCCCACACGGCCGCGGCGACGGGCAAGGAGGGCATCGCCGCGGCCACTTTCCACGCGAACAACACGGTGAGCAGCGTGCAGAGCGCCCAGACCTCGTGTTTTAGCCGACGCCTCCTTCCGCCGAGGTCGGCCGCCCCGGCGGGCGGCGGCAACCGCTCGTAGGCGCGGAGGCTGCGGAAGAGAAGCAGCAGCGTGGTGTAGCTGGCGCCCACGAACGCCGCGGAGCCGACGTCCCCTGCAGCTGCGGCTCTGTAAGCGGACACGCCGGACGTCAGGGTTACGGCGGTCAGGCCTGCGAAGGCGAGGACCGCATCGGCGCGGCCGATTCGCTCCATGCACTGATCGGAAAACTTGCGGCGTCGAGTCGTCCTTGTGTCACAAGACAGGATAGGGAGAACAGCTGGTTCAGGCAGGGGTTTTGGGTATGTGTGTGCGTGTATGTATATATAGAGTAGCAGGCAGCACATCTTGCTTGAACAATAAGGATCAGAGTTTCTTCGGTCAACAACGCAACGTGTGTTGCATGGTCGAAAGTCGAAACGAGTACACAATAAATATCTCCAACCGCCATTGACGACATATCATGGCGTTTTCTTATGACAATGACAAAGTTTGACCGAAGAACAATCCGTTATATTGCTACCGACATCTCTACATCATTAGTTGTAGAGATTCATGGTTGGTAAGCTCTAGATGCTTAAAGGAAAGGCAAGGCTTACAATCCGTGAAGATTCTAGGTAGAACCGTAGAAGTTTTTCTATTTCTGATTGGTTTGTACAGTATTCGATAATTTTTGTTCTTGAGGTGGAATAAGTTCTATATAATTTTTGTTCTTGAAGTGGAATAAGCTCTAGATAATTTCAAGAGTTACCTGGTGGAGGCGTGAGGGGATATAAATGGTTAGAGGAACCTAGGATCAGTTCTTATCCTACTAGGATTAATAGTAAATTGTAGGTTTGTTTATTTCTTTTTTATTCTCATTGCTTTGCTCTAAGTTATGCCACATCACTGTGGTAAATTTGAAGCAGCCAGTGCTGCAAATAAACCTACGAGATGTTCGCTGCAGCTCTTGGATATAACTTCATTTCTGTATGTTTGTTGATTTTGTTTATCTTGCTGTTCACCATGCTGTTACTTACAGTAGGTTCACAAAGAATCGAATTTGCAATGTTCATCTCACGGGATTCCACTATGCCTTTCGCTCAGCGCAGTGCCAATCCAGATATTTTTAAGGGACAATTCATGAAAGGCTACAATAATTTTCCTGCCTCTGGATTGGATCACTATTACCATGACAGTGAGAAAACTGGTTAGCATGCAGTACATTTGGAAACAATGATGTTCCCCATGCGGGAACAGTCGGTTCTGATGTAGTGATGTTCCTCTTCATGCGTGGAGTGGACTTCAGATGAGGACTCATGTCTGTCGCGGTGCCGTGCCGCCAAGTAGAGCACCCAGCTATGGTACCCAGCTTTAGTTACTTACCAGATGCAGTTTTGGCCGAGTTTTCTCATATTTGAGCCATGGGCATCGCTGCAGAAGTTTAGTGTTGCAGGCTTGTAGTGGGGTCTATCCTAGTGAGCGATCAACATACTGTTTTCATTTTTCAACCAGGACTAGCAGTCTGCTAGTTGGTTCTGGGAGGCGCATCTTACGCTTGTAAACTCTATTCCTTTTTATTATTGTAAGCCGATACCCAACCCGTGCCTTTCAAGGGAAAAAAGAAGACATTCTGCATGGAATGAACTCCAGATGAGGATTCGGCTCAGGCGCCCAGTAGAGCACCTAGATGCAGTTTCTGTAGTCTGGACCTTGTTTCTTTGCTGTTTAGATGCATGCGGTTTTTTCCACAATAACCGAATTTCATTACTGAGGCAATTAAATTACAAAGTTCAGATTTAGATGCAGATTTGGGTCATGTTTTCCCAGAACATTGCCCTTTTGTCCTAGTTTTGACGCATTGCACCAAAAAAGGACGTTAAACAAGCCAGACGGCCGGGTGAGAACAAACGATACAAGCACAATATAAAATACTACCGCTCTGCGGCGTGTGCTGTTTGAGGTTGATTAAAGCAGGATAATCCTTGCTTCGTTTAATAGCGAACACATACAAAGCAGCCGTAACTAAGACCGTCTTCAACGACCCTTCTCCAAAATACAAGACCCATTCCACGTTTGGGTAACGGCACAAGCTAAAGGTTTAATACCAATTTTTTTTCTTCTCTGACAACCAGACCCAAAAGAGAAAAAATATTTTTGGGTAACGGTACTTCATGGTGGAGCTAGTTGCACGGAGCAAGGAGGTGCTTTAGGACGGCGATGGCCATGGCGGCGGCGATGGCCACTGCGGCTTGCAGGAACCGTCCTGCTGCCACTGGCACGAGGACGAGGAGAGACACGCCGAGCAGCCAGAGGAGGAGGCCAACGAAGGCCTGCGTCGCACTGGCGGCGGGGTTGTCGAAGCCTGCAGAGAAGATGGTGGCCACGCCCAGCAGCATGAGCACGCGCGCTGTGTCGAGGAGAAGTGGCTGGAGACGAAAGTCGCGGCGGCCCGGGACCACGGCATCACGTCGCTCGTCCATTGCAGCTGGAGTGCTGGTGCTGAGCGTCTCGCTTGGACGACCTGCGTGGCCGGGGCTGCGACTTGGCTCTGGAACTCTTGGAAGGGATGTGTGCTACGCTAGCACCTCACACTAGCTGTCTAGCTGGGCGTGGGGCTAGAGACGAAAGCTCGCTTCGTTTTATAGGGCCTTCAGAGAGCATTGCGAGGCCAGACATGCCTGCCCACACATTCTTTCTCGATCTCGAAATGAAAACACCCCACGTCGCTATCAGAGTGCAGGGTATGAGGGTCTGGTGGCCGGTCTTCCCTTAGCTGCCACTACGCTAGCTATCAAAGTGCAGAGTGCAGACTGCACACTGCAGACACAGCGCTTTGCTTTGAGATCGCTATCAGAGAGGGCAGAGCACTTTATCTTGCCTTCTCTGAGTGCAGTTGCGTTGCGATCGCTGTCAAAGGGCATAACACTTTATTTGCCTTTCTCTGCGCTACCTCAGTTTTGACCTCCGAGAACGCTATATATGCTTTGGCGTTATCTCAGAGTGCAGTTGGGTTGCGATCGCTATCAGAGGGCACAACACGTTTTGGCTTTGTCTGCTCTACCTGAGTACCGAGAGCGCTATGCGTTGCGATTACTATCAAAGGGTGGAACGCTTTGGCCTTGTCTTGGCGATCAGAGTGCAGAGGAGCGCCTTGTCTTGGCGATCAGAGTGCAGAGGCATGCATATTTTAACAGGTGGGCATAGGATTACAGGATGTCAGTGTCCGAGTGATAAGGAAACATTGAAATAAAGCACACGGGGAGTAAGAACACAACACGTTAAAATGTTGATGGCTTGATGCAACGTGTCCTAACGGTGGTCAGCTCCGACATCCAAAAAAAAATGATACTTGCTAAGTTGCACTGGAAATCGATTGTCAAAAGAAGCATCCATCTAACTACTGGATCCGAGCTATATATTAAACTACGAATCAACTTTTAGAACATGTGACATGTGACAACCCTAGCTCCGATCCTAGTACAAGTTGGTGACATCACAGGCAGCCAACTGTGGACAGAAGGCGGTGGGAGATTGCCGGCAGAGGAAGGTGACATGGCGAAGGCGGTGGGAGATTGCCGGGGTGGAATGGAAGATGGGGAGGTGGGCAAAAGGGACAACATTTTCCACCTATCTGGTTTAAGTTTTTAGCAAGCTGGATTTCTCTTTTGAGATCTTTCCAATAAGATTTTGTCCATGCGTGCTTCCCCCTTGGCTGGTTCCTCCTTGTTAAAAGTGTATGACAGCTCATCCCTCCGAATCGGTAAAGCTAGTGTTAGGTTTTGCTGAATACACTAACATGGTAACCAAAAGCTCTGCTTGTTGTTAGGGTATTGTCCTTCTTAGCTCACCTTTTACATGCGCTGTGGCAAACAAGCGCCTCAAAAACATATTTTTTTCATACGTCTGTGACGTCAATCACTACCACACGGCGGATTGTCATTGTCTATGTAACCCTTGAATGGAGAGATACGGAACAACAAGAGGCTAATGGGATGGGACCTACAAGAAAAATTATATGCTCCATCTGGGTTGGAAAATGCAATTCGAACGTGAAAGGTATACCTGAATAAATCAATTCTAGAGTTTAAATTAATTTCTAGACTTATTAGTTTTTTTTATATTTAATCAAGTTTATAGAAAAGAACATAAATGTTTATGATACCAAGTATATTATAGAAATATATTTAATGTATCTAGTGATAATAACTTGGTTTCATAAATGTTGGCCCTCGTTTCTATCCTTTTTTTATTGGAAAGACGGGAGACGAAAAGTCAGCAGCTCGTTCAGATTTCCGACAAGCCAATGATGGTAAAAGGAGTTCGCCAGTTACACCATCCATGTCGGCCATTTGCAAGGAGAAAATAAAATATTTTTTATAACTAAAAAAAAAGCATCGGGTGCGTCTATGAAGTTACTCCCTCGGGTCCAAAAATATATCATTTTATTTGACTGTTCGTCTTATTCAAACTTTTATATAAATATTATTTATTTTGTTATGACTTATTTTATTATTAGAGATGCTTTAATAGTAACTTATTTATTTTAGTATTTGCAAAAAATCAAATAAGACAAATGGTGAAACATGATATCTAAAAGTCAAAGGCGTCATCTATTTTGAGACGCAGCCGCTGCCTACTTGTACGAGAGCACGTGTGCTGCTTCCTGCACCCGCTCCTCAACCCAGCCCACACCAACATAATTCTGTGCTGGATTGAACTAGATAAGAACCACTATGACAAACGCGTGGTTCGTTCCATGTTCTATCATCATAAGCTTGTAGAGAAACACAGATGGAGACAAAGTTATCGATACGTTAGGCGATATGGACAAAAAGATTAGTTAGGGGGGCTAGTTAGATCAGCCTTCTAAATCAAGAAATGGGGGCAAGTTGGGCTACATATTGTATGCAAGCAAGATATACACGTTAGTTATGGGTGCTAATATTTATAAAACCGACTACTGTCTAAGGGTTGGGTTTGGATACATGAGGTCACTCATAGCAATCATGAACTGAATTAACAAGTACCGGATTGGTTGAGCTGCTAGATCACCCTGGTCCAATCACGAGAATGGACAAACAAAAGGTACAACACTGCTTGAAAAAGCATATGCAGCTAGTACAATCAGTACTCGTGCACACATAAAAAAGAAAAGACCTTACGCACAGAATTATTGGTGCGCACTGCAAATGGTGAAAGAATCATGGAAAAAGTACACGTGCTCCCGTGATTGGACACGTGTGCTGCCAGTAGCCAGCTATGCCGCCGCATGCGCTGCTCCCTGTCCCCGCACCTCGCCGTTGTGCCGCCATCCCCGTCGCTCCTTACGGGCATCCTCTCAGACCTCGCGGAGATCGGCAGCTCCTTCTGTCCGTCGCATGTGGCCAGGCGCCCAAGAGAGGGGTCGTCGCTGGCCGAGCCCAGGCCAGGCGGAGGCGCAGCTGGCTACTGGCAAGGCACACCACCATCGTCGGCCATCGGCTTGCCGGACTCAGCCGTTCCCTCGTTCTGTGTTGTGTTGTACGAAAGAACGGTGAAACCGCATGTTTCAAGAGCATGTTTCATGTGTTTCAGATATTTTAGAGGCATGTTGCAAGTGTTGTATATCAATGTTGTAAAAGTAGATAGGGATGTTGCACATGTTGTAATGACTATACACGTATGTTTGAAATTATGTTCCAAATGTTTCATCTGGTCCAGACATATGTTGCAAGTATTTTATCTGGATGTTGCATATACACGCATGTTGCAAGCATATGTTTCAAGTATTTTTAGGTGTTTTATACGTATGTTTGCAAGTGTTTCATCTGGATGTTGTATATGTTTGCAATGATTTTGAAATGTTTTTCCAGACGTTTTCGCAAGTGTTTCAATGCTTGTTTCAAGTGTTCCATCTGTCTTTTTTTTATGTTGCAACTGTTCTTTTTGGATATTTTAAAAGTAGATTGAGTGTTTATATGGGATGTGGGAAGCTGCTGGCAGTGCGGACGACGTCCGTAGTGACGTGGACCCACCGCTGATATGTTTACTCACGAGCCCGACGCGCTAGGCGTTTGTTCTCTCCCTGTACGGGCAGCGTTTAGACGCTAGCGTCCAGATCGGACGTCCAGACGCTAGCAAGTTTGATCAAAGATTGAGGGCACTATGGACGTTAGTGATCCTTTTGGGAGCGGCGTCTCCGTGCCAAGCACCCATCACACGGCCACGGCCAGAGGCCAGGGGGGGGAGACCAAATACTCATCACTTCTATATAAGGATTAAGGACCCCAGCCCTTCCCCACCAAACGCACCCAACCGGAAGTTGACCAATTTTCCCCCGCGCACCAATGGCCGGCCAAGGAGAGGCCGTCGTCGTTCCGGAAGGAGACCGCGAGCCTCTCCAGAACCAGGAACTCTTCCTCAACGCCGCTCGCGCGCTGATGCTTTTCGGCGCCGCCGCCAACATCATAGCCTCCTCCGAGGACCCCATGCAGGCGTTCCTCAGCCTTCGATCTGCTGTGGTTGCTAGGCGCGTGCCTCCTCGCCCTGGTGCCAGCGGCAGAACATTTCCCGCGAGCCGCACTGGCTGCCGTTGCCATCCTGAACTTGAAGCACTTGTTCACTCTGTGCAACTAGCTCGACGGCCTCGGTCCTCGGAGTCGGAGTTGCATGGTGCAGCTGGACCACTCGTTGCTAGTTTGCTCTTTGGCGTGGTTTTGGCATTTTGAAAGTCAATAAGGATGATGAACTTTTTCTTTCTTTGCTCCCGCGCTTCGGTTTCTTCCTTACGCGAGTCTGGTCCTGTTATATGCTCTGTGTTGGCCGTGGTAGAAGAAGCTGTGTTCTGGAGTGAAGCCTTTTGTATTGTGCTATACTGCTATGCTGTCCGGCGTAAACCAAACGAAGCAGAGTGCTCCTATGTCAGTCAGACAGGTGCCACGTATCCCCCGGTCATGTCTGTTCTATTTCTTAACAGAAGATCTGTCTTCCCATGTTCTATTTCTTAACGATAAAAATCTTTCTGTCACCCAGTTCCGTCTAATCCTCCGGTTGCAATCAGAGATTTCTAATGGAATCCTAGCAGGTTCATTCAGGTTGGCTGCCACTGTCTGAATCTCGAACGCAGCTCCTGTCATATGATGCAAAATCGATGCATAATAGCAGGACAAGGCCATTCACATGCAGCGAGTGCGAGTGCGACAGGTTGAAGAAACCTGGCGGGATCTCTCCTTGCACTGCATGGTGGAGCTAGTTGCACAGAGCAAGGCCTGCTGCATCGCACTGGCCGCGCGGTTCTCTGAGCCTGAGAAGATGGTGGCTACGCCCAGCAGCATGAGCACGCGCGCGGTCATTCGGAGAGCGCTATGAGTTGCAGTTACTATCAAAGGGCGGAACGCTTTGGCGTTGTCGTCGCGATCAGATTGCAGAGAGCGCTTTGAGTAGCAATCACCATCGTAGGACGGAACGCTTTGGCCTTGTCTTTGCGATCAGAGTTCAGAGAGCCAGAGAGCGCTTTGTGTTGTTGCGATCGCTATCTGAGGCCTCAGCGCATTTGCCTTGCCATTGCTACAGAGAGGGAAAACGCTTTGGGTCCGCGAAGTGGGCTGTGGGCAGCACCAGCACATGACTCTGCAATATTGGTTCACATGATATTCCTAGTGCCGGTCCTAAGAATTTCATGAGATGGGGTGAAACTAAAAATGAACGCTTCTTAATATAAATGTCAAAGTTATCAATCTACTTTTTTCGTATACTTAAAAAATATTAGGCACAAGGAAAATTAACAAAAATGTTTATCTTGAGAAGACACGATGGATATATATGTTTCTATGTCATCCATGGTGAGTGACTATCATGGCTGTGGCGGGATGATTGAGTTTTAGTTGGGTTGGTTCTAGCGTGATTTGGACTAACCAGGGTATCAAATTTGTGTGTTGTGCAACACATTTCTTAGTTTGTGAATATGAAGGTGTTGAGTATATTGGGATGGTTGACGCCATTAGAGAAGGTCAAGCAAGGGGTTTTAGTTGATGGACCACGGACGGTGAAATACCGAATATGAAAACTTGACTAAGGGACCAAGAGGCCGAACGACAGACCAAGGATGCTTAGCATTTGGCATGGTGACGAGCAAGAGCACATGCGAGATGGATGAAGACAAAGTTAACTGAAATCAAGGTTGAGGTTGGACATGCAAGTCAAGGCGAGACGTCACGGACACTTGGTGGGTCGTCGGGCCGAGGACATAGAGGACACACGTTGATATTGGAGGGGATGTGTTTCGGCTAACACGACCTTGGAGAGTTTGCCAAAACCATGGGAGGAGTAGTTCTCAGGTTTGGACCCTTCAAATCCGAGGGATGATAGGGTGCCACATGGCATTAATGCAGAGCTTGCATCGAGGCGAAGTGACTTCATGAAGGGTCAGTGATCGTCTGATACATAGAAAACAACTTGGACCATTTTGCTCCTGATATCTAAGTGGTTTACATTATTTGATCCTAAGGATATTTTTGGAACGTGTAATAGCCTTTATAAATAAGAGGGAGGTTGCCTAAGACAGCCATCCTTCAACCACCTGTTTATTTCTGAGGACATTTAGAAGTAGAGCAGGCAATAGAGATTCCGTTTTGTAGGTTTTGACTATGAGTTAGGGAGCCAAGATAGGCCGGCAACAGTCCGTTGATGCGGGGTTGTCCGCTACCACCGACTTGGAGGTTCACCGGAATTGGATCTTCGATTATTGTTTTCAGGTCTGACAATACTGGTAGAACAAGCAACGAAAACTGTTTTGGAGATTTTAGGTATGAGTTAGGTGCCTGAGATTGTCAGCCTTGAGATAGCCTGTGTCAATGTCGGTGTGGCACCAACAATGATATAAAATCTTGAAGTGGACCTGTTTTTGATATTTTAGAGCAAATTCTTGAAAACCGTTGATGATGATATTCGAATAATTGTTGGAAAGATTGCAAAGTTAGATTATTACAATTATTGTTTTCTATACGTACTGTTGGAGATGCTCTTAATTGTCATTAAGCCGATTGCGGAATTGTCTGTTGTTGTCTTAACTCTTAAGTCCAATGATTGAAATATATATGAAAAGTAAAACTTATACAACCGTATACGTGCACTTCCTCCGATTTCTTAAAGTATGTCGTTTTGGACAGCGATACGGACTCCGAAAAACAACTTTGACCATTACTTTTTTGCTATAAAGTATTTATAAAATATAGTCAATATATACTTTTATGAAACTACATTTTGAGATGAATCTACTTACATCACTTTCATATTTTCAAACTCAATCCAAAAGAATTTATTTGTAGTTATTAAGTTTAAAATATTTAACTTAAGACAACCTCAAAACGACAATGAAATTGGAGGCAGCAGTAGTTTTAGGTGATCATGGGTGTACTGTGCTCTAGTCCGACTAGTTGGACCGAAAGATTGATGCTAGATTTGACCATGAAACAAATCCTTTTTACTTTCTCGAATTGTTGTGTTACTCCAAATTTTGTCCTCAGTTTGCAAAACAATTGCCTCCTTTAACTTTCAAAACAGTTTAAATTATCTCCCTCCTCAGGTCAAAAGTGGTTTTAAGGTGGTTCTGTCATTTTCTAATTTAAAATTTCTAGTGAACAAATTCAAGTAACCAAACTTTTAAGAATATTGTATGTGATATTTCAGCCTCTAAAAGATTTTAATGAAAAAAAATTTAGATCTCGGTGAGCCCTATAATTTGGTATAGGATGTGTATCCATCCGACATCATTTGAAAATTTAAATATCAAAATCTAAGATTTTTTTAATTGAATACTAGAGCTCTAAAATTTTTAAATAAAAACTTGTCAACTAAAAAGTTGTAGCTTGGATTGACAACTAAAGCCCCCTTTGGCACGGCTCATCCAAAACGGCTTCACCGGTGAAGCCAAAGCCGGTGAAGCCAGAAAAACTGACTTTTCCCGGCTTCTAGTTCATTTTAACCTTGGCTTACAAAAACGGCTTCACGCTATAGTGCCTCGATTTGCGCAAAATAAATGAAGCCAAAACCGGCATAAGCCGTGCCAAAGAAGCCCTAAAACTTTGGTAGAGATCATGTCAATGTCCGAAGTCATTTGATAATTCTAAATTTTGAAATATGAGAGCATAAAACAAATATCTAAGAAATCTAAATAACTTCAGTAAAAAACTTGCTAACTACAAAGTTGTAGATCATACTGAGAACAATAACTTTGGTATAGATCATGCCAACATCTGAGTTGTTTGATAATTCTAAATTTTGAATTTTAAATATTGGGAATCTAAATGATTTTTGTGACCAGGGTTCAAAATCTTGGCAAAAATTTGACAAAATTTCACGAATTTCGGTGGTGGCAAAAAAAATCCAAATTTTTAATACACTAATTCGTGTGTTATATGACTCTAGACTCTTGGAGACGAGGCCATACATCACTGTCGCGGTATCTATTCCACCTCGGAGCACGGGACATGGCCGAGGCGACGGGCCGCTCGTCTCTCAGCTAAGTCAAGGTGGTTTTTGTAAAACTGGCGTCGAAGAGACAGGAAGAAGACGGTTTTATTTGTTTTGGCACAAAAATATGTGCAAAACTACAACAGGATTGCAATAAATTAAAAGAACATTTTCTTGGGTTTCCAACCCAATTCGTACTTGTTATTCAAACACTTACAAAAATATACAATACACACGATTTATGATAATGTGTTTACAGTATATGGTCTAAATCACACGATTCATTCGCCTGGCTTTATTTTACACAAGACAAACCCTGCAATCTACTCCACCACACCCACATCTTACATGGCTTGAATTATGATATGACCTTCCAAGCCAGCAGTGCCACGACAAACGAGAAACGACGACAGAATAATTCTTCAAGGTCGCATGTATCATGTATAATGATCAGCCTCTCCATCGTTTGAAACCCTTTGAAGATTTTTTTTTTTTGTGTGACCCTGCAGGATTTATGCACTTTAAATTAGTGCGGTTTGTTTGAAAGAACAGGCATGACTTTTGCTGTAAATTCAAAATTATAAGCTCTCTGGCATACCAAAATGGCCCAAGTAATCATATCATCACTTACCACATGGAGTTTCAAGCCTAAATAGCTCACAAGACTCATCGGTCACGAAGCAGCTAAACTTACATACATCATCCATGGCGGTGCACATCGCTCTACGTTCGCCGACGTCACGGATGACGAAACAAGGCCAGAAAACCGCCAACCGCGGTGACCACCGCCATCGCCCACACGGCCGCGGCGACGGGCAAGGAGGGCATCGCCGCGGCCACTTTCCACGCGAACAACACGGTGAGCAGCGTGCAGAGCGCCCAGACCTCGCGTTTTAGCCGACGCCTCCTTCCGCCGAGGTCGGCCGCCCCGGCGGGCGGCGGCAACCGCTCGTAGGCGCGGAGGCTGCGGAAGAGAAGCAGCAGCGTGGTGTAGCTGGCGCCCACGAACGCCGCGGAGCCGACGTCCCCTGCAGCTGCGGCTCTGTAAGCGGACACGCCGGACGTCAGGGTTACGGCGGTCAGGCCTGCGAAGGCGAGGACCGCATCGGCGCGGCCGATTCGCTCCATGCGCTGATCGGAAAACTTGCGGCGTCGAGTTGTCCTTGTGTCACAAGACAGGATAGGGAGAACAGCTGGTCCAGGCGCGCAGGCAGAGGTTTTGGGTATGTGTGTGCGTGTATGTATATATAGAGCGGCAGGCAGCACATCTTGCTTGGACAGTAAGGATCAGAGTTTCTTCGGTCAACAACGCAACGTGTGGAAAGTCGAAACGAGTACACAATAAATATCTCCAACCGCCGTTGACGACATCTTGGCGTTTTCTTATGACAATGACGAAGTTTGACCGAAGAACAATCCGTTATATTGCACCGTCATTTTACGCTACCAAAATTCGCACCGTTTACGTAGCAAAAGAAAGCTGGAGGACACTGCTACACTGGACACTGCTCTCAAAACATTTCAATCCCTAGTATCGTAGTACGAGGAGCAAATTAGTACTTGGGGATGCTTCTTCTTCTTCTTTTTCCTTGCGTTGAGGAAGCAAATTTGAAAACATATACTTGCAAGGCAAGGCATCCCGAAACAGGGGCGGACCCACAGGGTATGCCAGGTGGGCCACGGCATACCCTGTGGGGCATGCCTTGTACTTAACACTGTATTATGATGTTTAAGATAAAGTAATGTGCAACCTCGTAACAAATTTGTCTGGTAGCATAGTGGTAAGCATCGTGCATTTTGAGCAAGAGATCGCTGGTTCAATCCCGTGCGACCTCATTTTTGTATTTTGTTTTCCATTTTATGGTCGTTGAATCCTTTGCAGCCTCATTTTCGTTTTAAATTTAGTTTCAATTTAATTTTGTCTCCTTTGCAATTAACTATATATAATACACTTTATCCTTTAGTTTCCTATTTTCATCCCCACTTCATTTGTCCCATGAGACCTCAAATGTTTCTTAGTATTATTTTTTCAATTTTTTATCCCCTCTAGATATTATAACTATAAATAATATGTTTTGTCCTTTATTTTTCAATTTTTTATCACATCTTGGTGTGCCATGTGAGATACGCAATGGGATGGAAATCTGTAGCTATGTATCACTGTCCCCTTTTATAAAGTCTGCACTTCAACATTAGTTGTCTAGTCACATTCATTAAATAGGTTATTTTTTCTTCTAGGTGGATGAAGATTATATAATGAGATATTCATGTCATCGGAAAGTTGTGGGTAAACAAGCGAGACATTTAATATTATAATTCTCTTTTATGGCTATATTTTTTAATTTTATTTGAACTATTTATATCATAATATGTCATAGTTTCTAGCTTAATCCTTGAAATTAAGGCTTATCATGTTATTTGATGCATGTGGTTTTTACCGAATTGGAATATTGTTTTAAAAAATAAAAATAATTTTATCAAATTGTATAAGAAAATTTTTGAGTGGCATACCCTGTGCTAAAATCCTAGGTCCGCCACTGTCCCAAAACCGACATATTTGTTTGGTGGGAATGTGGGATAAGTTAGGCACCGTTTGGATCCCAAGGGATTTTAAGAATATGGATAAAAAAAAACTCAACGGTTTTATCGGATTTCGAGATTCAAAAATCTGCCAGTTAAAATCCTTATAAAATCTAGCATGTTTGGATGAGAATCTAGAATTGTAGGATTTTTTCTATAGAGGGTTCAAACGGGGCCTTAGCCATACCTCAACTCATGGGCTCATTGGAGGTAGAAAGGTAAGTTTTTACTGCTAAATACCAAAGTAGCATCCAAATCTTTTTAATATCCTTCGCCAAAAGCATGCTACGTTTGCACACACTTTTAGTACAGTGCCTCTTAATGCTTCGTTTAGAAGGGCATTACTAGAAAATAAGATGCTAGAGTGGAATTGCCTTTGTATCAAGAGTTGCCAACATTAGTTATATGATAAGAGGGATACATTCTTTTGGCTTTCAAACCTAATGGTTCATTCACACTATGTATCGACACCTTGTCAAACACGGCATCAAAGTTATTATGGATTTTTGGCGTGTGGAGCTGCCTCTAAAAATAAAGATTATTTCTATGGTTCCTAAAACCGGGGGTTAATTACTACCCAAAGATAACTTAGCAATGGAAATTTGGCATGGGAATACATCTAATGCCTTATTGTTAGCGTTTTATAAACTGGACTAGTAAATTTATACGATTACCGCGTTGCTCTAGTAAGACGATGGTAGCATCAAAAGACACGAGGATTTATACTGGTTCAGGCCGGAGCCCTACGTCCAGTCTCAGAGTTGATCGAGTGCGTGTTCCTCGCTTGAATGCTCTGAAGTTCTTACAATAGAGGGTGCAAAAATGGTGAAAGAGGTAGAAGAACCTAAGTTAGGCGGTGGGCTGCCCGAGGTGAAGCTTCTGGAGCCCTACTACTATGGAGAACGAATGAAATGGTAGAGGATTCACAATCTATCGAGATGGGTGCCCTTGCTGCCCTATATAGAGTTTGGGGTCAGGGCGCATACAAAGCAATAGGTTCTTCCGACCGAAGGGTCGTGAGCCTAAGGGAAGGCCTAGCTAACTTGGCTTGCAAACCACGCCGTCTTGTGGAGCACGTCCGGACGTGGCTGTCGTAATGGTCTTGTGGCCATGTCGTGGCTTGGCATGCCGTGGTGCCACTGCGCCGGACGTGGTAGCATTGTAGGCACGATGGTAGTTCGCCAGCCGTCCTGTGCGACGTGGTCTCCGCCATGGCGTTTGTCATCGTCTCCTGGTTCCCTGGGGCATCGTACGGGAGTTGGTAGCCGCCCACAGGACATTGATCGCCTTGTTGTCTTGAGGAGCAGGGGGCCACGATCCCTATCGTTGGGGTCGTGGTTCCCGCCAGCCTGGATGGCCTCTAAGTCAAGGCCCTCATCGTAGATCTGATCCATAGCGGGCAGGATTGTACTCTCGTCTCGTCGGGCCGTATTTGGCCGGTGGTCATCGTACCTATCGTCGCCGCTTGGGGCGGTATTGTCTTGTCTGTGCGGCGTGGCACAGGGATGGCAGCTGACCTGACTGAGGTGACTGCTATCTCCTCGGTCCTTGCGGGGTCAATGCGGCGTGCCTGTTCTTGTTAGAGCAGGCACGCTTGGCTAGGCTCGACCTCTCCTCGTTCCTTCTTGGGGCCATGACGGGGGAGAGGTCGTGCACCTTTCCAGCGCCGTGTGGCTAAGGCACGAACGAGGGGTCATGGCTGACCTCAGCCTTAGCGTTCGGCTTGGTTCGCTTGACTTAGCTGGGCCTTAGTCGTTCGAGCTTTCGCTAGCTGATATGTTGTGGGCCGCTTGGCCTGCTAACTAATCGGTGCCTTGAGACATCCCAGGATTACAACCCCGACACTTATGTTCCCAGAATGAAACAATTCAACACTTATTTTTTTGATTGCCTTTATCTAAAGTTTCTTTGGCATGGGAATATATCGTTGTTTTTGGCATAAGACCACCTTTGGATGTTATTGACCTTTTTCATAGATGGTACAAACAAGGACATGGGACAAACAATTCTTTGTTGTTAAAAGGATATTGGAGTTTGTTAAACAATGCATACCGTTTGAACTTCGGTGATGACAACGATTGTTGCCCCACAATGAAGCCAAAGGTTTGCACTAGCACGTTTTACTTATACAATTATACATATAAATAAACTTTTGTGACAAAGACATAATTCAGACCAGCAGCGAACGCGCCTCCTCCTGGCACCGTCACGCCCTGAGAACAGCACCTACAAAGCCTCCCACTTGCTGGCGAAAGTGGCAATGCGATGGCTTGCTCGTATTCATTGAATGCCGAGGTTGCATATCTGGGACGGGCCCGTGCTGGCCCATTGGGCCAGGCCCGTTTACCTAACTGCTACAAGTGGGACGATGGTGCCTTGCTTGATGACTGATACAACGCTACAAGGCCGTAGAGCGTGCAGCCCGAATTTTTTACTTTTTAGCCTTTTTTTGAAAGTTTCTCACAAATAGACCTCTGGAGGAAAGATTTCAGAATATGGACCCTTAGCTCGGCACCATCGATGTTGGTGCCGAGCTAACACGTCTCGGCGCCATCGTTGCAGGCGCTGAGATCTTGGGCTCGACGCTGCCATGGCGCTGATTTTGCGGCAGCTCAGCGCCATATACACTGGCGCCGAGCTCGGCGCCGTAGATCCTGGCGCCGAGCTTGGCGCCAGTGTCTATGGCGCCGAGGTGCTTGTACATACAAATATTGTACGAAGCAGGAGTATCACCTGCAGAGCTATCGAGAGCCAGGACTCTGAAAGAAAACCCATGTAGTTTCAGAAGCAGGACGGGGTTTTGCCAGGCTGGCTGGACAAGACAAGTCATGAGAAATGGCACGAGCAAACAACAGACAAGGGTTGAATTCGTGCCTGCCTACTCGTACGCTACTGTACAGCTAAGCTAGCTTATGGACGCATCAAACTTTGTGGCGCAGCAGACGCTGTAGTTGATGGAGGTGAAATGTGATGCTGCTACACTAGTCAGCACTGAGAATCGGCACGGTAAATGCGATGCACATAGGCCATGGGTAGGCCTATGGGTGTCATAATAAACTGGAAGCATTCATCCACAGGAGGGTTCTTGTGTGGCAAAAAAAAAAACAGAATTTGGCTTGGAAGCAAAATAAAAATGCTAGATGTAAATAATGGAAGGCAAGATAGGGTGCTGTACACTAAACATCTAGTTGTCCAGCAGGCTATAGTGGATCACAAAAAGGGGACAATTTCCTTCAAACTCGTATAATTCTTTGTGTTTTCTTAAATAAATGAATAAACAATATTGAATTAACATTTTAATAAGAAAAATGGTCCACAACATGTAGCAAAGAAAGCCACTACCTGCAACACAATTAATAATAGTGCCTTTTTTTACTCACTGTGCTGTGGCCATTGATAACCGGACATCTAAGAAAATGATTTATGAGTAAAGATATCACCTATATCGTGATAGACACCACACCTTTGTGACAAGAAATTTCACATTTGCCGTCCAGAATAGGTTTTAGAATTACTACTGGTTTACATAACACTAACGTCAAAAAGAACATGGCAGTTTTGCTTCAAGGAGTAAAGGTTACTCACGTTCCAACATGATTGAGAGGCTGTGTGTCGTGAACAATTCATTGAATCTTGTGAGGTTGAAAAGGCAACTTATTCAATAACTCTTCTCCATTTGGTCTTCTTGATTCAACAATACCAGCAAGAAAGAAGTTCCTCCCAATGTTCATTAGCCTCTATGCTTGTCTGACATTCTACAAATTTGATGGAAAATTCATAAGTTCCCCAAATATGCATCAATCAAATTGATGGCACTCGCAATGGAATGGCAATTGCTTTCAGTAATCAAATGCAGTTTTCATCATCTGGTAAACTCTAGATCATGACTTACTCTTTGAACTGAATCCAAGGACGTAACACCAGCAACTTTGAGGCTATCGTTGATACTGTCCAGTGGCTTTCAAACCTGACAAATACCTTTTTACATCACTACTAAACCATAGGCAGATTAAACATGGCAACAATACATGATTCATTGTCCTATAGGATTGTCCATAAATATGAGGCACTTAACAATTGTATGCTAAGGAGGTACAGGAACTATATTTTACATATTGGTCCTATTCGCTTGTCTTATAATCCATACTTTTCATCTTGTTTTTTAGCTAGAACAGTGTTTTTCTCTCACAACAAATCAGCCGGAACAGTGTTTCGGCTTATTTTTTCAGCGAAGCGAACGGAGCCATTGGGTGGTAGACAGGTATGTACGCCCTGTTCATTTAGGCTTGTTTGGCTTATAAGCCATGGCTAAAAGTACTGTTGGCTGGTTTGGTGTGAGAGAAAAATATTGTTCGTTGGCTGATAAGCCATGGCTTATAAGCCAAATACGACCAAACGAACAGAGTGATAGTTACTGACACTACACGGACATAGTGCCATAGGTAAATTTGAAGTAGCTATATAATATACAAACACCAAGTTGAGCGACCAAGGTTCTAAGTAGGTTGAGGTGTTTTTTTAGGCACCGTTGCTATGTACATACTGCTGAGTGCAAAATAAAATCTTGCGTGTGGGGCAAAATGGTTAAGCGGACGTCTTGTTCTGTGGCATCACTCCCTCTGTGTCATAAAGTTAGCAATTTTGTTGAGTGTAAAATTGTGGGAGCAAGAGAGACTGTTTCAGTTTATGCTGGTTCTATTCAGTGTGCAACAACAGGTTCTGTTTAGGCGCACACATGCAGCTGATTTCATTGAATCAGACTTGAAGGTACAGAAGTCATCATGAACATAGATATGAAGAAGCAGGCAGCCATACCTTAGAAATAAACTGGCAATCAAAATATCTGTGAACCAAGAAAGGAGATCCTTCAGTGTAGATACTCTTTCTCCAACTGTTCAATTGCCGCTGCATATCACCAGTGAATATTGAATCAGACTTGAAGGCATCGCATTTACCGTGCCGATTCTCAGTACTGACTAGTGTAGTAGCATCACATTTCACCACCCTCAACTACCATGTCTGCTCTGCCACAAAGTTTGATGCGTCCAGCTAGCTAGTGTGGGGGTATTAACCCCTATACCCTTATGGCTAAGTTTGGGCCGGCCCGGACTAGGGGGTCCGACCCACTAGAAGACGACGCACGACCCAGCTGATCTGCTCGGAGTCCCGCGCAAGGAATCAAGGCAGACTTGGAGATCAAGCAAGATCCTGGTCGATTAGAATAGGAATCCTTATCTAGCCACCTGTGTTAATTGTAACTGGTTGGGATTAGTTTCCAGATCTGTAACCCTGCCCCTCAGACTATATAAGGCGGGCATGGGACCCCTCTCAAAAATCATCTCATTTACATACGGCAATACAATCAGACACAGGACGTAGGTATTACGCCTTCACGGCGGCCGAACCTGGATAAAACCTCGTGTCTGTCTTGCGTCACCATCTCGTTCGTAGCTTACGCACCCATCTGTCGATAATCTACTACCTTGGGCATACCCCTAGGTAGACTGTCGACCATATTTCGTCGACAGTGGCGTGCCAGGTAGGGGGTGTGCGTACTGCTCCCCAGACGAACAAGATGGTCATCATCCCAGTTCCATGGCTACACCGAATGGCCTCACGTTCACCATCGGCCAGATCACCTGGACCACTGGCTCCGACAACTTCATCACCATGACCACGGAGGAGGCGCAGATCCAATCTACGTCGACCACTGCTTCACCAGCATCAACTACGGCTCCGACCACGTTGGATCTGGCTCCGGCCACACCAGCATCATCTTCAGCCACGCCGACAACCCATCGTTCGCTTCCTCGCTACAAAGGGAGGCAGATCGACAACACCGACCTGCTCGACTCCATCGATCAGGTCGGCACCAAGCTTGCTGAAACCCTAGCTCTGGTAGATTCAATTCAAAATCAACCTACCGAGCAGGTAACCACTACCCACAATAGATCTACTCGACCAGCTCAGGCCAGTCGTCCTGCACGACTCGGTACAGATCTCGTGGTCACGTCTACTCCAGAAGGGTGCTCCGTTCGTCACTGACCAGCCCCCGCAACGGGTCTCCGGCTCTCCGAGTGCGAAGCCTTGATGGAGAATTACCAGGCTCAGCCCTACGGCCTGCGAAACACTGCTTCCAACTACGCGTACAATATACAACGCTGCTCGGATCTGTGTTTTATACATCGACCTCGGCCAAAGCCACGCAACTTCGTCAACATGGTTCGGATTTAGGAGTATCAAGAAGGATCGGTCCACACAGTTCAAGAGGGCGGCTCAAGCTCCCCGTCCAGCATCGCATCTAATGGCTCCGTCCACACTGAGCTTCAGCATCATGATAATGAAGAAGTTGAATACGATCTGGATATCCCAGACCACTCCCTGGGGTTCCCACGATTCCCATCCTTCCCCCCAAGGCGAGGAGACTTGATCAATGTCGTCAGTAATGATGAACCACCGGCACTTGGTGAAATAGAACAAGAAAGGCTAGCACGCGAAGCACGCAATATTGACCAGTTTAATCGCAGACAAGCCGAAGCCGAGACAGAAGAGGAGGCACGACGCATAAGGTTCCAGCCACGCGATCTCAACAATGCCTTTGATAGGGTAGGGGAAAAGCAGGTCTTCAGGACTCCAAGCGCCAACGTAGCTGTTGCTATGGCGACAATGCAACGACTACCCAATACCCTAGAAATCCAGGCAATTCGTGATGATGTACAAGCCTACCTGACGGCTGCTATAGCCCAGACCGCAGAGATTGCAAACCAAGCCCGGGCTCTGTCTGTCTTAGTCGAATCAAGCCGCAGTCGCCAGTACTCAAGTCGCCCACAGCCACCCAACCAACGTGGCTCGCGCAACAACGACCCACCAGACAACCGTCAAGGCAGAAACGGTCGTCATGATAGTGGTCGGGACGACAACTACCGCGACTACCGGGACGACAACCGCCGCAACAACCGGGACGATAATCGACGAGACAACCGCGACAATCACCGTGATAACCGCGGTCGCGGGGTCAACCAGGGTCGCAATCGGGATCGCCGTGATGGCAATAACGATCTCCGCCATTCCCTCGGAGAACGCGATCTGCGCGATCGCATTAACCAAAGAGCCAACGATCGTGCATCCCACGAAAGCTATCGCCGTATGGAATATGATACTACCCACGGCCCTCCGGGTTTGAAGTAGTTTACTCCTCACCTTCGCCAAGTCGTGTGGCCAAAAAACTTCAAGCTCGAAAAACTCCAGAAGTACGACGGCAAGGAGAACCCCGAGTTATGGGTCATGCTCTACAAAACCACGTGTAGATCAGCCATGGCTGATGAGCACGTCATGTCTAATTACTTCCCAGTCGCCGTTGGCCATGCAGGCCACCAATGTCTGGTCAGCTTGCTGGCAAACTACTTTGATTCTTGGCAAGAGCTCAAGCAAGCATTCATCGACAACTTCATTGCCACTTGCGAACAACCCGGTAACAAATATGATCTGCAGTGGATTCGAGATCGCAAAGATGAGCCACTGCGCGAGTACGTCCGACGCTTCTCGGAGATGCGCATCAAGGTCCTATCAATCTCCGACAACGAGGCAATCGAAGCTTTCATCACCGGTCTTTGCTTCCACGATGCCCTAAGGGACAAGCTCCTCCGCAAAAGACCTAAATCGGTCACAGTGCTCCTAGCTACTGCTAAAAAAATATGCGAACGTCGATGATGCTAAAAAGATAATCATCGAAGAAGCAGTAAGGGTTCCACGCTCCGACCACCTCCCACACCGCGACGACTACCGCGGCAACCGTGGTCGGAACGACAATTTTGATCGCCGCAACCAGCGCAACGATTTTCACGACCAGCGTAATCAGCGGCATAATCTTCGTGACGATTACAGGGGCAAGCGTGCTCGGGAAGATGACGGCGAAGTCAACATCGTTAAAAAAGGTGGCGGACGTCGCAACTACGAAGAAGACTATGCTAAAGCATTGAAAGGACCCTGCCAGCTCCATCCCAAGTCAAACCATACCATGGAGAATTGCCGTGTTCTCAAATCCATCTACACGCGCCAACAGGCTCCGGATAAATCCGACAAGCCTAACGACGCAGGGGAGCAGCGTAACGAGGACAACGATGATGGAGACGCAAATCCCCGTCACAAGTACGTCAAGCCAACCGACCACGTCTACAAGGTACAGCGACCAATTTATGTCATCAGTGAGGTGCTCAGTGAATCCAAGATCAGGTACCCACAGATTCAAAAACTGATCTACGCCATACTAATTACATCCCAAAAGTTGAAACACTACTTCGACGGATATCGTGTGGTGGTCGTGACCGAGTACCCTCTGGGAGACATCATTCGCAACAAGGATGCAAATGGGCGCATCGTCAAATGGGCAATGGAGCTATGCCCTTTCTCATTGGAATTTGCAAGCCGTACTACAATCAAGTCTCAGGCACCTGTCGATTTCATCGTCGAGTGGACAGACTTAAGCACACCTGCCTCTCAGGGGCCCGCTGAGTATTAGAAGATATACTTCGACGGCTCTCTCAACATCGACGGCGTAGGACAGGAGTCCTTTTCATATCACCATCCAAGGAGCAGCTCCGATATGTCCTCAGGATTTATTTCCCGACATCTAATAACGCCGCTGAGTACGAAGCATGCCTACACGGTCTGCGCATTGCGGTCGAGCTCGGTGTCAAGCGTCTCTATGTCTACGGAGACTCGGCTCTGGTCATCAACCAACTCAACAAGGACTGGGATACGACCAGCGAAAAGATGGACGCATACTGCAAAGCAATCAGAAAGCTAGAAGGCAAGTTCTATGGCATCGAGTACACACATGTGGTCCAGGACAAAAATCAAGCAGGAGATGCGCTGTCAAAGTTAGGATCATCCTGAGCCAAAGTCCCACATGGCGTATTTGTTCAAGACCTGCTCACGCCCTCCATCAAAGAAGAAGATCCTGCGGTCGACAAGCCTCCAGACCAGCCATTGGTGGCTACGGTTCCGGCGTCAAACACCACCAAACCACCTTCGACCACTAAGAAGCCCGACTGGAGAGTACCTTTCATCAAGTACCTGACAGATGATAGCGGTTACACCGATCGAACAGAAAACGAACGCCTGATACGTCGCAGTAAGCAGTATCTGCTCGTTGATGGCAAATTATGGTGCAAGAACGTGAAGGTGGAAGTCTTAATGAAGTGTATAACCCAGTAGGATGGTGAATATCTCCTAGACAAAATCCACTCTGGCTCCTGCAGCAACCACGTGGCCTCGAGAACGCTGGTCGGCAAGGCTTTCCGAGCAGAGTTCTATTGGCCGTCAGCCGTAGCCGATGCAGAGAAGCTAGTCTGCCATTGTGAAGGTTGTCAATTTTTCGCCAAGAGAATCCATGTACCAGCACATGAGATTCAGACTATACCAGCCTCTTGGCCCTTCGCATGCTGGGGACCGGATATGATCGGGCCTTTCAAACCGGCCTCTAGAAAATTTACATGCGTCTTTGTGCTAATCGACAAATTCTCCAAGTGGATAGAGTACATGCCCCTGGTTAAGGCATCTTCAAAAAAGGCTGTCGCGTTCCTCGACCAGGTCATCCACCACTTCGGCATACCCAACAGCATCATCACTGATCTGGGTACTCAGTTCACCGGGAACGCTTTTTGGGACTTCTGCGATGAAAGGAGCATAGTAGTAAAATACGTCTCGGTGGCACACCCTAGAGCTAATGGACAGGTCGAGCGGGCAAATGGTATGATCCTAGACGCACTTAAGAAGAGGATGTACAGAGAGAATGACAAAGCTCCTGGAAGATGGCTCAAAGAGTTACCAGCCGTGGTCTGGGGTCTCAGAACCCAGCCCAGTCGCAATACCGGCGTATCACCATACTTTATGGTTTATGGCGCTGAGGCAGTGCTCCCAGCAGATATAGCCTTCAGATCAGCACGGGTAGAGAACTTCGACGAAGACAAGGCCAATGAAGTGCGGGAGCTAGAAGTGAATAGTGCAGAAGAGAAGCGGCTTGATTCTTGCGTACGTACAGCCAAATACCTTGCTGTTTTGCGTAGGTACTACAACAAGAACGTCAAGGAGCGGTTCTTCATGGTCGGGGACCTGGTCCTGAAGTGGAAGGCGAATCAGGCTGGTGTCCACAAACTCGCAACCCCATGGGAAGGACCCTTCATGATCAAGGAGGTTACACGCCCTACATCTTACAGGTTAGCTCGCCTAGACGGCACAGACGTACCCAATTCCTGGCACATCGACAAGCTTAGGCGTTTCTATGCTTAGCTACTAAGATATGTACCCCTCTTGTACTTTTGATTTATAAAGCTATTATGGTTTCTCTGACCACTCTAATGTGTCACTTCGAAGTCTATTGTTATTCTAACTCTACCAGTTAAAACCGACCATCATTCCTTCTCGGGTTCTCGGAGCAGGCCCTGTCTCCGGTTCCTCCCAATGCGTGCATGGGATCCGCTCTCTACGCTACGGGTGATCGATAGGTGCTCTCTGGTTTGACTTGTGTGTTTCTACATGTGCACAAGCTACGCACCTCACACTCCGACCGCAAGACAAACCAGGGCCATACAAACCTTTTAGGATGATGTGTTGACTAAACTGGTACAACTAAACAGAACGGCAACATGTTCTAACTTAGTTACATCAACACGATATCCGAGCTTAAACACGTTTTCTACAAAACAAACAAGCTTATGCTGATATACAAGTACGTTATTACAAGCTTGCCTGAAAAGGTCCAAGTTTACAATAACCCAACTACATCTTCTTCTACAACTATAGCCTACACTATTGGCTGGTCGGGGCACGCGGCGCCTGCTGCTCGCTGAGCCTGACATCATGCTCGGGTCTCGGGGACTCTGGCATTGATCGAGCTGAAGAAGATAGCCCCGCCGATGCCTGGCTGGTCAAGACCGCAGGCTTCGCCGGTTGGCTTGAAGATGATGGCGCTCCCAGTTGACTTGTTGACGGCGTTCCTTGTACGGGTGGTGTCGCACCTCCACACAGGTTAATATCACCAATTATTTTCGCCGACAAGTCCAGCTGGGTCATCCGTAGCTCCTCGGCCTTGTCTCCGGGGACTGTCGCGACTATCCTTGTGCTCGGGGACTGTCCCGACCACCATCGTGCTCGGGGACTGCTCCGACCACTCTCGTGCTCGGGACTGTCTCGACCGCCCTCGTGCTCGGGGACTGTCCCGACTACCTTTGTGCTCGGGGACTGTCCCGACTACGGTTAATCTCGAGGATTCATCGTTTTCCCCATGCTGCGCTCGAGGACTGCCCCGACCACTCTCCGACCATTGCTCGGGGACCGCTCTCCTCGGCTACATGTGATTTGTACTCACATACAGTTGAGAGGCATTTATTTTTTCTCACTTAGACCTTGCTACGAGGCTGATACCTCGCCTTCCAGCAAGCTCGGGGACTACATCGGTACGATGCACCTGCCGGTGCAGCTCGTATCGCCTGTACGACGATTGGATTCTCAACTTAACTGGGAATTGTTTTTAGACCCTGGCACCATGTGCCTACGTCACCTACTACCAGGCTCGGAGACTAAGTGGGCACACTTCACCTTACGGTGAATGTGCTTATTTTATCGACCCCTACACTCTGATTGTTGGCCATAACTACTACTGTACAAGGGTCACTTACATTTCTTTTTAGAAATACAAGTGGGCACACTTGATCAGGAAAGAAATCTTTTTCTTTTTTCTTTAGAGCACCATGCATTCTTCGGACAACCGGAATCTTCAGCTATAATCGTGGTCTACTGCTCTCTGTGCTGACTAGAATACTGGCACATTTGCTTGGTCAATGTTTCAACTAGTTGGAGATGACATGAAGACAGACCGCATTAGCCGAAGAAGATCAAACGACGTGTCCTCGGGGACTAGCTGTGGGAGTATTAACCCCTATACCCTTACGGCTAGGTTTGGGCCGGCCCGGACCAGGGGGTCCGGCCCACCAGAAGACAACGCGCGGCCCTGCCGATCTGCTCGGAGTCCCACGCAAGGAATCAAGGCAGACTTAGAGATGAAGCAAGATCCTGGTCGGTTAGAATAAGAATCCTTATCCGGCCACCTATGACAATTGTAAATGGTTGGGATTAGTATCCAGATCTGTAACCCTGCCCCCTAGACTATATAAGGCGGGTAGGGGACCCCTCTCAAAAATCATCTTATTTACATACAGCAATACAATCAGACACATGACGTAGGTATTACTCCTTCACGGCGGCCGAACCTGGATAAAACCTCGTGTGTATCTTGCGTCACCATCTCGTTCGTAACTTGCGCACCTGTCTGCCGACAATCTACTACCTTGGGCATACCCCTAGGTAGACTGCCGACCATATTTCGTCGACAGCTAGCTAAGCTGTACAGTAGCGTACGAGTAGGCAGGCACGAATTCAACCCTTGTCTGTTGTTTGCTAGTGCCATTTCTCATGACTTGTCTTGTCCAGCCAGCCCGGCAAAGCCCCGTCCTACTTCTGAAACTACATGGGTTTTCTTTCAGAGTCCCGGCTCTCGAGAGCTCTGCAGGCGATACTCCTGCTTCGTACAATATTTGGATGTACAGGCACCTCGGCGCCAGACACTGGGGCCAAGCTCGGCGTCAGGATCTATGGCGCCGAGCTCGGTGTCAGTGTATATGGCACCGAGCTGCCTGCCAAATCAGCGCCACGGCAGCGTCGAGTCCAAGATCTCGGCGCCTGCAATGATGGCGCCGAGACGTGTTAGCTCTGCGCTAGCATCGGTGGCGCCGAGCTAAGGGTTCATATTCTGAAATCTTTCCTCCATGAGTCTATTTGTGAGAACTTTCAAAAAAGGAATAAAAAGTAAAAAATTCGGGCGTGCAGTGTGCGTGGGTGGCCGACGAAGTTAGTAGTCGTTGACCAGATATTCAATACATTACTGCCATATTCGCTTGTCTTATGAGTCATACTTTTTCAACGAACGAATAATATTTTTCTCTCGCAACAAATCAGTCAACAGTACTTTTCAGCCTGCCTTATCAACCAAGTAAACAGGGCCTACATCTGCATATTCCAAGATCATTGCCATTATTAGTGTTAGGAAGCACACATCCATTTAAGAGACCAGAGAGCAATATACAAGTTTTGCATTAGTTAGTGCAGGTCCTACTTTGCATGGGTTAACAGAAAATTCAGGTACAAGCTGCTGTCACTCTCCTCAAGATGACCGTGTGCGTGTTGCCCCTCCTCACGCGGTGGAGTCGGCTTTCGCATCAGCGGTCGCCAGCAGCCACGGAGCCGCACGAAGCCGATGCCGGTGACCACGAACCAAGAGTCGCAGAAGCCCTCAACGTCGTCGTCAACCTACGAGACAGGGGGAGTGGATCTCCTCCGAGGTGGAGGACGCAGGGGCGAGGCCGCGAGGGAGGACAAACTGCAGTGACACTGGAGGCTTCCTCAGGTAGTCAGGTTCCCATTTCTTACGATTGGCAAAGAGAGACGAGGTACGTGTACGGAGCGGCCGATGGACGAGGAGCAGTGCCGGCGATCTTGTTCGTAACGGCCCCTCTTGATTATGTATAAAATCTTATAATATATATGCGTTAATTTTACTTGCAAAACGAAAGCAAATTCAATAACATATTTTTAATTTAACATGTCTAATAATTATCGAGGAACAATATAGATTAAGGAATATATTTATAGATGTATGATAATTATCGAGGAATAATGTAGATTAAAAAAATAATATATTTATTTTCTTTTCGCATCCATGATAAATGTTTCTTAGGTAACATTATAAAATTCTAACATGTAAATTAGAAGAAAAATATGACTATATGGGTACAAAGTACTCGAAGTCTGGAATACTATACAAATAATTAATTTGAATTAAAAATAAAAAGGAAAAAATACCTTGGACCTAAACAACTAATCGGTGATCGCAATTCATAAGAAGAAAAGAATCAAGATGTCGTCGTCGTGGAGCCCTACCTGGTCGTCGTCCTCGTGCGCCGTGTCCGTGTCTCCGACAGTCTAGCTCTTCGCGGCGGTGCGGCTCGCCAGCTCCGCCCGTGTAAGGTGCACGTCCCGAACTCACGATCAGAGTGTGTTGTGTGCAGCGTGACTCCTTGCCTCCTCTCTACCGGAGGACCGTGGGGAAAAAAAACTCGGAAAGAAATATCAATGTTGTCTTTTTGGACCGTCTATCCAGTTCTATGTCTCTCTTCTTATTAGTTTGCTAATGCCTAATAGACTATAGGAACTAAGAGTTTGTATACCTAGACTTGTGCCCCTTCTCCGCTTGGGTCCTCGGTCGTCGCACCTGGTGGCCTACCCTTAGGGCCGGCACTGACGAGGAGGTGTACGGAGCGGCCGGCGGCGGCAATGGAGACGGAGGTGCGGAGGGAGATAGATGCGACGAGCGAGCAAGAAACAGCGATGCAGACCCAGCAAGCGGGGAGGCAGCATGCCGAGATTCCTAGACGCACTTAAGAAGAGGATGTACAGAGAGAATGACAAAGCTCCTGGAAGATGGCTCAAAGAGTTACCAGCCGTGGTCTGGGGTCTCAGAACCCAGCCCAGTCGCAATACCGGCGTATCACCATACTTTATGGTTTATGGCGCTGAGGCAGTGCTCCCAGCAGATATAGCCTTCAGATCAGCACGGGTAGAGAACTTCGACGAAGACAAGGCCAATGAAGTGCGGGAGCTAGAAGTGAATAGTGCAGAAGAGAAGCGGCTTGATTCTTGCGTACGTACAGCCAAATACCTTGCTGTTTTGCGTAGGTACTACAACAAGAACGTCAAGGAGCGGTTCTTCATGGTCGGGGACCTGGTCCTGAAGTGGAAGGCGAATCAGGCTGGTGTCCACAAACTCGCAACCCCATGGGAAGGACCCTTCATGATCAAGGAGGTTACACGCCCTACATCTTACAGGTTAGCTCGCCTAGACGGCACAGACGTACCCAATTCCTGGCACATCGACAAGCTTAGGCGTTTCTATGCTTAGCTACTAAGATATGTACCCCTCTTGTACTTTTGATTTATAAAGCTATTATGGTTTCTCTGACCACTCTAATGTGTCACTTCGAAGTCTATTGTTATTCTAACTCTACCAGTTAAAACCGACCATCATTCCTTCTCGGGTTCTCGGAGCAGGCCCTGTCTCCGGTTCCTCCCAATGCGTGCATGGGATCCGCTCTCTACGCTACGGGTGATCGATAGGTGCTCTCTGGTTTGACTTGTGTGTTTCTACATGTGCACAAGCTACGCACCTCACACTCCGACCGCAAGACAAACCAGGGCCATACAAACCTTTTAGGATGATGTGTTGACTAAACTGGTACAACTAAACAGAACGGCAACATGTTCTAACTTAGTTACATCAACACGATATCCGAGCTTAAACACGTTTTCTACAAAACAAACAAGCTTATGCTGATATACAAGTACGTTATTACAAGCTTGCCTGAAAAGGTCCAAGTTTACAATAACCCAACTACATCTTCTTCTACAACTATAGCCTACACTATTGGCTGGTCGGGGCACGCGGCGCCTGCTGCTCGCTGAGCCTGACATCATGCTCGGGTCTCGGGGACTCTGGCATTGATCGAGCTGAAGAAGATAGCCCCGCCGATGCCTGGCTGGTCAAGACCGCAGGCTTCGCCGGTTGGCTTGAAGATGATGGCGCTCCCAGTTGACTTGTTGACGGCGTTCCTTGTACGGGTGGTGTCGCACCTCCACACAGGTTAATATCACCAATTATTTTCGCCGACAAGTCCAGCTGGGTCATCCGTAGCTCCTCGGCCTTGTCTCCGGGGACTGTCGCGACTATCCTTGTGCTCGGGGACTGTCCCGACCACCATCGTGCTCGGGGACTGCTCCGACCACTCTCGTGCTCGGGACTGTCTCGACCGCCCTCGTGCTCGGGGACTGTCCCGACTACCTTTGTGCTCGGGGACTGTCCCGACTACGGTTAATCTCGAGGATTCATCGTTTTCCCCATGCTGCGCTCGAGGACTGCCCCGACCACTCTCCGACCATTGCTCGGGGACCGCTCTCCTCGGCTACATGTGATTTGTACTCACATACAGTTGAGAGGCATTTATTTTTTCTCACTTAGACCTTGCTACGAGGCTGATACCTCGCCTTCCAGCAAGCTCGGGGACTACATCGGTACGATGCACCTGCCGGTGCAGCTCGTATCGCCTGTACGACGATTGGATTCTCAACTTAACTGGGAATTGTTTTTAGACCCTGGCACCATGTGCCTACGTCACCTACTACCAGGCTCGGAGACTAAGTGGGCACACTTCACCTTACGGTGAATGTGCTTATTTTATCGACCCCTACACTCTGATTGTTGGCCATAACTACTACTGTACAAGGGTCACTTACATTTCTTTTTAGAAATACAAGTGGGCACACTTGATCAGGAAAGAAATCTTTTTCTTTTTTCTTTAGAGCACCATGCATTCTTCGGACAACCGGAATCTTCAGCTATAATCGTGGTCTACTGCTCTCTGTGCTGACTAGAATACTGGCACATTTGCTTGGTCAATGTTTCAACTAGTTGGAGATGACATGAAGACAGACCGCATTAGCCGAAGAAGATCAAACGACGTGTCCTCGGGGACTAGCTGTGGGAGTATTAACCCCTATACCCTTACGGCTAGGTTTGGGCCGGCCCGGACCAGGGGGTCCGGCCCACCAGAAGACAACGCGCGGCCCTGCCGATCTGCTCGGAGTCCCACGCAAGGAATCAAGGCAGACTTAGAGATGAAGCAAGATCCTGGTCGGTTAGAATAAGAATCCTTATCCGGCCACCTATGACAATTGTAAATGGTTGGGATTAGTATCCAGATCTGTAACCCTGCCCCCTAGACTATATAAGGCGGGTAGGGGACCCCTCTCAAAAATCATCTTATTTACATACAGCAATACAATCAGACACATGACGTAGGTATTACTCCTTCACGGCGGCCGAACCTGGATAAAACCTCGTGTGTATCTTGCGTCACCATCTCGTTCGTAACTTGCGCACCTGTCTGCCGACAATCTACTACCTTGGGCATACCCCTAGGTAGACTGCCGACCATATTTCGTCGACAGCTAGCTAAGCTGTACAGTAGCGTACGAGTAGGCAGGCACGAATTCAACCCTTGTCTGTTGTTTGCTAGTGCCATTTCTCATGACTTGTCTTGTCCAGCCAGCCCGGCAAAGCCCCGTCCTACTTCTGAAACTACATGGGTTTTCTTTCAGAGTCCCGGCTCTCGAGAGCTCTGCAGGCGATACTCCTGCTTCGTACAATATTTGGATGTACAGGCACCTCGGCGCCAGACACTGGGGCCAAGCTCGGCGTCAGGATCTATGGCGCCGAGCTCGGTGTCAGTGTATATGGCACCGAGCTGCCTGCCAAATCAGCGCCACGGCAGCGTCGAGTCCAAGATCTCGGCGCCTGCAATGATGGCGCCGAGACGTGTTAGCTCTGCGCTAGCATCGGTGGCGCCGAGCTAAGGGTTCATATTCTGAAATCTTTCCTCCATGAGTCTATTTGTGAGAACTTTCAAAAAAGGAATAAAAAGTAAAAAATTCGGGCGTGCAGTGTGCGTGGGTGGCCGACGAAGTTAGTAGTCGTTGACCAGATATTCAATACATTACTGCCATATTCGCTTGTCTTATGAGTCATACTTTTTCAACGAACGAATAATATTTTTCTCTCGCAACAAATCAGTCAACAGTACTTTTCAGCCTGCCTTATCAACCAAGTAAACAGGGCCTACATCTGCATATTCCAAGATCATTGCCATTATTAGTGTTAGGAAGCACACATCCATTTAAGAGACCAGAGAGCAATATACAAGTTTTGCATTAGTTAGTGCAGGTCCTACTTTGCATGGGTTAACAGAAAATTCAGGTACAAGCTGCTGTCACTCTCCTCAAGATGACCGTGTGCGTGTTGCCCCTCCTCACGCGGTGGAGTCGGCTTTCGCATCAGCGGTCGCCAGCAGCCACGGAGCCGCACGAAGCCGATGCCGGTGACCACGAACCAAGAGTCGCAGAAGCCCTCAACGTCGTCGTCAACCTACGAGACAGGGGGAGTGGATCTCCTCCGAGGTGGAGGACGCAGGGGCGAGGCCGCGAGGGAGGACAAACTGCAGTGACACTGGAGGCTTCCTCAGGTAGTCAGGTTCCCATTTCTTACGATTGGCAAAGAGAGACGAGGTACGTGTACGGAGCGGCCGATGGACGAGGAGCAGTGCCGGCGATCTTGTTCGTAACGGCCCCTCTTGATTATGTATAAAATCTTATAATATATATGCGTTAATTTTACTTGCAAAACGAAAGCAAATTCAATAACATATTTTTAATTTAACATGTCTAATAATTATCGAGGAACAATATAGATTAAGGAATATATTTATAGATGTATGATAATTATCGAGGAATAATGTAGATTAAAAAAATAATATATTTATTTTCTTTTCGCATCCATGATAAATGTTTCTTAGGTAACATTATAAAATTCTAACATGTAAATTAGAAGAAAAATATGACTATATGGGTACAAAGTACTCGAAGTCTGGAATACTATACAAATAATTAATTTGAATTAAAAATAAAAAGGAAAAAATACCTTGGACCTAAACAACTAATCGGTGATCGCAATTCATAAGAAGAAAAGAATCAAGATGTCGTCGTCGTGGAGCCCTACCTGGTCGTCGTCCTCGTGCGCCGTGTCCGTGTCTCCGACAGTCTAGCTCTTCGCGGCGGTGCGGCTCGCCAGCTCCGCCCGTGTAAGGTGCACGTCCCGAACTCACGATCAGAGTGTGTTGTGTGCAGCGTGACTCCTTGCCTCCTCTCTACCGGAGGACCGTGGGGAAAAAAAACTCGGAAAGAAATATCAATGTTGTCTTTTTGGACCGTCTATCCAGTTCTATGTCTCTCTTCTTATTAGTTTGCTAATGCCTAATAGACTATAGGAACTAAGAGTTTGTATACCTAGACTTGTGCCCCTTCTCCGCTTGGGTCCTCGGTCGTCGCACCTGGTGGCCTACCCTTAGGGCCGGCACTGACGAGGAGGTGTACGGAGCGGCCGGCGGCGGCAATGGAGACGGAGGTGCGGAGGGAGATAGATGCGACGAGCGAGCAAGAAACAGCGATGCAGACCCAGCAAGCGGGGAGGCAGCATGCCGAGATTGGGACGGTTTTCCTACTTGGCCAGTTGGCCCCGTTGGCCGTTTATGGACCCAGCGCATAGGCACAACAAACGGCCTCTTGGAGCGTACCGTCCGTTCAGCGATGTACGAACCGATCGTTGCTAAGTCCCATATATATTTGGTCATGCATTTAAGAAATCTCTGTTTGCAAATTGCAACCGAAAAATCAAACGACATAGCAGGATGAGGGCTGACATAAAGATTTTTCTTGTAAAAAAATAGTAGAACATACATGAATGTTTATGACACCAAGTATATTATAAAAATATATTTAATGTATCTAATGATAATAATAACTTGAAAGGCAGGTCTGGTGTAGTGTTAAGAGCTATCTCACTGAGTCACCACGTCACGGGTTCAAAGCAGCCTCTTCATAGATTTTATGGGAGGAAGGCTTGCCTTAGTTTTTTCCTTCTCCAAACCCCACAGATTTTGCAGGAAAATGCTTCTCTCGGTTTTTTCCTTCTCTAGATCCTCATATGGAAGTCTCCGAACACTGGATCTACCCTTTTAACGATAATAACTTGGTTTCATAGATGTTGGGCCCGATCCTTTTTTTTATTGGAAAGACAGGAGACGAAAAGTCAGCACGTACTTCAGATTTCCGACAAGGCAATGATGGTACAAGGAGTTCGCCAGTTACACCATCCGTGTCGGCCATTTGCAAGGAGAAAATAAAATATTTTTTATAACTACAAAAAAGCATCGGGTGCGTCTATGAAGTTACTCCCTCCGGTCCAAAAATACATCATTTTATTTTTAGACATTTTATGTGACTGTTCGTCTTATTCAAACTTTTTATATAAATATTATTTATTTTATTATGTCTTATTTTATTATTAGAGATGTTTTAATAGTATCTTATTTATTTTATTATTTACAAAAAATCAAATAAGACAAATGGTCAAACATGATATCTCAAAGTCAAAGGTATCATCTATTTTAAGACGCAGCCGCTGCCCACTCGTACAAGAGCACGTGTGCTGCTTCCTGCACTTGCTCCTCAACCTAGCCCGCACCGACTCCCCACCGCCCACACCGACTCCCCGCCGCCACATGCATTGCTCCCCGTCCCCACACCCCGTCGCTGCGCCTCCATCCCCGTCGCTCCTCATGGGCATCCTCTCAGACCTTGCGGAGATCGACACCTCCTTCTGTCCGTCACATGTGGCCAGGCAGCCAAGAGAGGAGGGTCGTCGCTGACCGATGTGGCAGAATCGCTCGAAATAACGCACTTACAGAGGCGCTCGTCTTCCACCAAACACTAAGCACCCCGTAAGCAAGCTACAACGGACGGTTTTCGTCGGGCACACCCCAAGGGAGAGCCCGAAAGATCCATATTTTTCCCCAATGATCCAATAATGAGAACAAGTTACAATACTTAATCCATTTCATACATCCAGAGTTCTTAAAAATTACATTATTACATTTTCAAAGTCAGAGTGCGGAATATTAAACAGCGGAATTAAAATAAATATCTATCAATAATGAACAAGGATCCGTATGTGCCCACCAGAAGAATCCTTCACACAACGATACTCTTCAAGCATTATCTGTAACAGGGGTAAATAAACCCTGAGTACACAATGTATTCGCAAGACTTATCCGACTAGTGGGAATAATTTTCCGACTCCAAGGAATATGATAAGCTTTATGGTTTGCTGCTTTCCTTTTTTTTGCAAAAAGCATTACTAATAGTAAGTCCTTATTTATGTTATTATTAGCAACCATGATTAATTTATTCTCTAACCATTCTATGTAAGCACCTGTTCTATTTTCAAGCAAGAGTTGAGCAATTAGTTCGATTTCCTCACCTTTCATCTGTCAGTTCTTAATACGGTGCTAGACCCCAAACAAGCCATACCGGATCGCCCGGCGATTCGTGAATCAATGCCCCCAGTTGAGTACCCCGAAAACACACGCCCCGCTCGTACCCCAGGCACAAGCAGGACCAACCCATCACCCTCCTGTCATGGGGTCTAGGTCCCCGTCCAAACTTGGACTCTAAGCCCCCGCTCCTGAGTCCCGGACTCAGTGCGGTGCAAGGACCTCCACCATCCCCGCCTCCAATCAGTAGGTCCGGAAAGAGCCGGAACCCACGACAAGAGAGCAACAATTCTTCTCGGATCTCTACGCCCATACCCAAGTATGTGCTCAGGATAATAAATCTGTGACTTGCCTACAGACTTATGCAACGGCCGGCCCTTAACCGACACAGACAGGTAAAAAGTATAACCAAGCTATGCCCTGTTGGCCACAGAACATAACATCTTACACCCATCAATACCCAAATCATATCCCTGCCCGGTCTCTATTTTTCCTTTCCACCATTTTATCATGAGTGATCATAATTATCACCTATTGTGAGTAGCGACAGGTTACTCACGCTACCGATACCCAGAGCATAGCAGCTACTTGACCTATACTAGTAGGACTCATAGGTAAGTACATCTATGCATGTAGTTTCCATAAAATGCCTGTAACGTAAATGCACATCATATATATATATATATATATATATATATATATATTCAGTAATCATTCAAAAATAGGGGTTATGCACCGGGGCAGGCGGTGGGTGAACAAAGTCAGCAATGAACGGCTCCGGGGCTCCCTCCTGCACGAGAATCTCCTCCTCGTACTCCTCAATGACCTCCTCGTACTCTTGTTCGTCCGCAGGCACGAACTCTACCAACTCGTGATCAACATGCATGAAATGATGATGCAACATTTAGTAATATGGCAACAACAACTCTTACAATAAAAATACATCTATCAAGCTACTAAGCTAGTTCTACCGACTAAGGTGCTAAGTTACCTATTGTTACCACTAACAAGTATGAAACATGACATGTATTATCTTGGCAACTAACGACATTCTTTCTCTTAATACCGATTTACTCTATATATGATAAAATAGGGAGTAATAGCTACTCTATTTATCAACCTACTCTAGGGCTACAAAAATTACAGGGAGTACATAATAATCTAATGAACCTACTAAAAAATTTCATAGCTTAAGCTATCACCGATTTACCACAAAAAATGCTACAAATATGAAGCTAAATAATACTAAGCTTTCCAAATTGGAGCATGGCACGATGAGGCTCACTGCAAGCTGGGGTCAGGTGGTTGGCTAGCTATACGATGGAGCCATAGGCAAAATTAATTGGACTGAGGTGCCTCCATTGACCCGAATTGAGAGGAGCGGGTCCGGCGACCACGGCGATAGAGGAATAGGGGGAGACAGGCGTGGCTTGGCTCGTCGCTACCGTGGCGGGACGTGGCTGTCAATTCGGTGCGTAATCGCGTACAGCTACAGGGCGATGGGGAAACGGCCAACGTGCAGGCTAGTGGGCCGCACGGCCATAAACCGCAAACCGACAACGGCGGCTTAGCCCTGCGCGTCGTAGTGGATGGCGCTGGTCTAAGGAGGCAGCAGCGCAGCGTCATCGAGCGCCGATGTGACAACAAGGCAGGCGGGGCAAGCCCACGCACGGCAAGGTGACATGCGGGCAGGGCCAAGTGTGGCCACGCGCGCACGGCACCGCCGCACAGGCAAGCGCGTGGCGGCAGAGCGGCAGGTGGACGCGACGGCGGTGGCAGAGCGCACGCGGGCGACTTCGCACAAGCGACCGCGGCTAGCAGCAGTGTAGTGATGCGATGCACAGGGTCAGCAACACAGCGAAGCGGCGGCAGTGGCCGAGCCAAGGTAGTGGGCCGACAACGACGGACGACGGCGGTGGTGGCCGAGCGGCTAGGTCGCCGGGCACGGCGTGCGTGTGCGTGTGTGAGTTGCGTGCCAGGGCACGACAACGGCAGTGCGGGTGCGTGTCTGGGCTAGCCAGAGCCACAATGCCGAGCCGAACCGAGACAGTGACAACGTCCAAACGCTGACACCGGCCGGAACGTGTCACGCATGATTTTTATAGCGTCCCAAACATCCAACTCAATGATCCAATTGCTAAACCACCTATTTTACACTCGAGATGGCATGTCAAGCTACTAAAACAAACCCTAAGACCATGCCACTGCTTAACCCGATTCTCCTATAAAAATTCCCAAACGTAGCCTCGTCACACTGTTTTCTAACTTAGGAAATTTGATTAAGTCTCGCTCGGATTTGCGTCAACTTCGATTTCCAAGCTATGAACCAAGCTAGCTAGTGACTCCCGTTCTCGACCGAAAGTATTTCACCATCACCTACAAAGTTTGTACTACAAACTTTATTAAAGTCCCACATGTGCGTTCTATAGTATTCTTGCTCAATAAAAAATAGTTTAGAACCTTAAGTGATAAAACGCGACATGAAATATAACATTCGTTTCGCATTTTCGATGATCGTTTCAAGTTACGTGTATTACTTTACACCCTATATTACACACATTTACATATAAGTATGATGCTCATGCAGTGTTTTAGCAAAAGACTGTACAATGTAACACCGAGGGTGTTACAGCAGAGCCTAGGCCAGGCAGAGGCGTAGCTGGCTACTGTCAAGGTGCACCACCATTGTCGGCTGCTGGCTTGCCGGACTCAGCCGTTCCCTCGCTTTGTGTTGTGTTGTACGGAAGAAGGGTGAAACCGCATGTTGCAAGAATATGTTTAATGTGTTTCAGATGTTTTAGAGGCATGTTGCAAGTGTGGTATATCGATGTTGCAAAAGTAGATCGGGATATTGCACATGTTGTAATGGCTATACACGTATGTTTGAAGTTATGTTCCAAATGTTTCATCTAGTCTAGACATATGTTGCAAGTATTTTCTCTGGATGTTGTAAAAGTAGATCTGGATGTTGCATATACATGCATGTTGCAAGCATATGTTTCAAGTGTTTTTAGGTGTTTCATACGCACATTTGCAAGTGTTTCATCTGGATGTTGTATATGTTTGCAATGATTTTGAAATATTTTTCAGACGCTTTCGCAAGTGTTTCAATGCTTGTTTCAAGTGTTTCATCTATCTTTTTTATGTTGCAACTGTTCTATCTTGATATTTTAAAAGTAGATTGAGTGTTTATATGGGATGTGGGAAGCTGTTGGCAGTGCGGACGACGTCCGTAGTGGCATGGACCCACTGCTAATGTGTTTGCTCATGAGCCCGATGCGCTAGGCGCTTGCTCCTTCTCTGTACGGGCAGCGTCCAGACGCTAGCACCCGGCGTCCGAACGCTAGCAAGTCTGATCAAAGATTGAGGGCACTATGGATGTTAGTGATCCTTTTCTCCACGTTGGGGAGCGACGTCTCCGTGCCAAGCACCCATCACACGGCCACGGCCAGAGGCCAGGGGGAGACCAAATACTCATCACTTCTATATCAGGATTAAGGCCCCCAACCCTTCACCACCAAACGCACCCAAACGAAGGTGACCAATTTTCCCCCGCACACCAATGGCTGGCCAAGGAGAGGCCATCGTTGTTCCGGAAGGAGACCGTGAGCCTCTCCAGAACTAGGAACTCTTCCTCAACGCCGCTCGTGCGCTGATGCTCTGGGCCCTATGCCCCCTACCCCTCCAGGTCCCTGCGCCTCCTACCCCTCCGGGCCCTACGCCCCTAGCCCATCCGAGGTAAATTTTTAGTTAACTTAAATTAGTTAATCTAGTTTAGGTATTTTAGTTAGTAATTTTTTAGAATATTTAGCAAATTTAGTTAGCAAATTTAATTACATAGGTAGAAAGTTAGATGCTTATTTATTTGGTTATATTATATACTTAGGAATATATGTATGTAGCTTATTTAGTCAGATTAGATTGTTTGAGACATAATTAGGGAGTTAGTTACTTATTAATTTAGTTAGCTAGTTAGTAAGTGTAGTTACCAAATCTCTTATATTGTTAGAGAGATAGTTAGACAGTCAGATACTTATTTGTTTAGGTAGATAGTTAGGTAATTTAGTTAGCAAGTGTAGTTAGATATTATGGTTAGTTATCTTATAATAATATACCCGTAATAACTTGGTTGATGTGCATACCAACTAGATGAACAACGTAGTCACCTTGTATCATGGAGGAAGTGTGGAGGAAGATGAGTTTGGTAATGTCAGTTTTGTTGGAATGCAAAGGGTGCCAGTGATATTCGATGATCGGCCATTGTTTTGTGAGTTGTTTGGTAGGGCTCGTGATGAGCTTAAATGCAATTCAAATGAAGATGCCATCTTAGTTGAGGGGGTACTTCACCATGGCAGGTCAGGGACAATTTTGAGGCGGTTGGTCCCAATTTCATCAGAGGCTCAATGGGACAAATATGTCAAAACTGTCATGAAGAATGAGTTTCAATGTTTGGATTTGGTTGCGCGGAAGTTGTCCAATGATCCCACCCCTCATAGGTATTCACCCCCTAATGTTCATTCACCCCCTCATGGGTTGTCGCCAGCACCAGAGAATCTGGCACCCTCTTAGCCTTTGTTACCCAACCGTGAGGTGGATGTGGAAGATGCGGTTGTGGTGCCCGATGCTCAATCCGCCCCCAATGAGATTGGTGTATGTCCTGGTATCCATGTAGAATGTAGGATTGATGATGTTATAGGTGCCCCTCAGGAGATCCCTTTTATCTAGAATCATCCTAGTAAGTGATTTAGTAACACTTTGGCTTTCCTTATTCTTTGTTTATTCCATTCCTTTGTCTCAGTGGTATCCATATTTGTGCTTTAAATGTAGGAGACAATCCTGATAATGATGGTTGTGCTCCTATTCCTCCATCAACCAATGTGGACCTAGGGTTTATGGCCTCTAATAGTGTAGATGTTGATATTGTGAATGATGAGGAGCCTTATGGCACAGCAAGGGCCGTTGATTCTGATGATGACCGCCTAGTTGCAGCTTTGAGCGAACAAGAAATGGAGTTCATCATACGCTTGTGTCCTGGTCGTGATCCACTGGTTCATGAATTCAGCGACCTTAGTCATTCTTAACATGCTTATGGTGAAGGAAGAGATGACGAGCTGCTAGAGGCTTTTGAGGCCGATGACAGCGTGGAAATTCAGAAGGGCATGGTCTTCAAGGACTTGCCCACCTTAAGAACATTGTATAGTCCAATCGTATCGTACAGACGCTTTACAGATAAAACTAGGATTTTCAGTAACAGTTAATGAATCTAGGCTTTTCAGTAATAGTGAACGAATCTAGGTTTTTCAGTAACAGTGAACAAATCTAGGCTTTTCAGTAATAGTGAACGAATCTAGGCTTTTCAGTAACAATGAACGAATCTAACCTTTTCAGTAACACTGAACAAATCTAGGCTTCTCAGTAACAGTGAACGAATCTAGGCTTTTCAGACAATGAAAATAGACTTTTCAGTTACAAGGACGAGGAGTACGATGACAACAGTGATTTATCACTTTCCGTATATAGTACTGGCATGCAAGGAAGCACAACTCCACTCCATCTCCACCATCCATCTTATGACTATTTGATCTAAGGGCTGAGGTGAAGAGGCACACAGATCATTGACATGGCACATTTAGGGGCCTCTATTCCTCCTCTCAACCTATAAATAACCCCTCACTTCCTCTCATTCACACACACAACAAAGAAGAAGAGCACTCCTCAGTATTTTCTTTCGTTGCAGTACCAATGTCTGGAGGGTCATCCAGAGGGAGAGGAAAGGGGAAGGGAAAGAAGAGTGGCACCACTGAGAGGATACGATGAACGGAAAGAAGAGTGGCCAAAATGCATGCAAGGTGAGGACTGCCTAGTGCAGATTTTCACTAAGGGAATAGATGGAGGTCGTCATTTCTTCAAATGCCCACAAGCATGGGTAATTGCTATTACTATTTGTTTCTTCAATATGTTCCTCTTCTATACAACTTACATGACATACTTATTGCAGTCTTCCTTGGCCGAAGAAAACTGTGGGTTCACTAGGTGGGTCTATCCTCGACCTATTTATCCGCATGCGAAGTACATCTACTACCTGCAGGATCGTATCTTCGATCTAGAAAGGGAAGTTAGCAGCGGCTACAAGGACGACAAACAGGACGGCAACAACAATGGTGCCAGTACATCCATATTGCACCTGCCCTAATCACATGAACAAGGGTCCTCCGCCGCCACCCCCGCCGCCACCACCACCAACAATGGGAGGATACTGTGAAGAAGGTGCAACACAATTTGCTATGTGGCCACACTACTAGGACAAACCAATCTTTTTAATGGACCACATCCATGTGTTTGTTTTTTGGTTTAATTACCTAAGACATGTTAGGGTTAGTCGAAGGAAATATGTACCTTTATTTGGTACATGTTCTCACATGCCATTTCATGTGCTTGTTGTTTGCTTCAATTACCTAAGGCGTGTTAGGTTTACTCCAGGACCTCTGTACCCTAGTTTGGTACATGTTATCACATGCTATTTCATGTGTTGTGTGTGTTGAATTAGATAATCCACTTCTTCGTTATGTTTTATTTGCACTACGTGAGCTCGTCTCACCACCTATGCAATATTAAACTCAATATTATGACAACAAATAATGAAACCAACAACACTATGAAAGGTCCAATAATAGAGCATATTAATCAACATAACAATATTTGAAGTACATGACGATAAACTAAAAGTGCATTACATGATAACACAATACAAAGTCTAAAAGTAGACAACATTGTTCATGAATAAACCATAGAAGTAGCAAGTCATGAAGACTACTGAGTGCAACGAGCCCACTTTCTCTTTCTCTGGGCATCGGGATTCTCCTCCATCGCTGCCTTCGCTCAGAGCGCACACTCAAGCTTCCTCTTCCTCCTCCTGTGTGAAGCAACACGCCTCCTCTTCCTTGTGCTCCTTTTCTAGAGCCTCCTCTCTGCGTCTCTTCTCTATCATGTCCTTGTCCTCTGGCTCCCACCATAACAGTTTCTGCATCCGCTCCTTGTCGATCCACTGCTCAAAATCACAGAGCGATGGAGGGGTATGCAACAAATGCAATTGTTACAAAACAAATAAATCATGCAAGACTTCATTTGACACAAAATAAATATTAAACAACATCAATTTCTCACCATCTTGTTAATGCGGCGCTGACGAAGTGTAGGTTCAAATGCAAAATTGGCACACATCCAATACCTCTGCCTATATGTGTCCTCTTCATCGGACTTGGCTATCTTGCAAGGATTGCCGCAAAAATACATGGGCACTGGAACACCACTAGGCAGAGGCAACGGGTCGAAGGCATTTCCGGTCATCCGGCCATAACTACAATTGAACCAAATTTGTTCTAAGAACCGAAAGCAATGAACATTAAACCATAAACCTAGGGTTTTTCTATTTGTTGCACATAAATGAAAATATAATATAACACCATGATAAGAGATTACCTTGGTTTACTAGCTTTACCACGCCTTGGTATCCTACCGTTACATAATACAAAAAATAAAAAATCACTTCAAACATTAGGTAATAATGTATCTAGGGTTGCAAAATAGACGTAATATATACCAAATCAATGCATAAAAATGATAAGGGGAGAGAGAATACATGGCGCCGAGCTCGGCGCTAAGATCTGTGGCGCCGAGCTCGGCGCCATGTGTTCTGGCGCCGAGGTACCGGCCACGTGAACGCCACCTAGGATGCCCTGCTGTGCACGGCCAGGCACCTCGGAGCCAAGATCTGTGGCGTCGAGACGTGTTACCTCGGCGACATGAGTCCTGACGCCAACCCCAGGGTCAAAAAAAATGAGTTTAAGTCTTCCAGGGAACCAAACGTTAATTTTCTTTAAAATAGACCAAATTATAAAAAATTGGGCCGCCGCCAAGATCATAGCCTCCTCCGAGGACCCCATGCAGGCGTTCCTCAGCCTTCGATCTGCTGTGGTTGCTAGGCGCGTGCCTCCTCGCCCTGGTGCCAGCGGCAGAACATTTCCCGCGAGCCGCACTGGCTGCCGTTGCCATCCTGAACTCGAAGCACTTGTTCACTCTGTGCAACTAGCTCGACGGCCTCGGTCCTCGGAGTCGGAGTTGCATGGTGCAGCTGGACCACTCGTTGCTAGTTTGCTCTTTGGCGTGGTTTTGGCATTTTGAAAGTCAATAAGGATGATGAACTTTTTTCTTTCTTTGCTCCCGCGCTTCGGTTTCTTCCTTACGCGAGTCTGGTCCTGTTATATGCTCTGTGTTGGCCGTGGTAGAAGAAGCTGTGTTCTGGAGTGAAGCCTTTTGTATTGTGCTATACTGCTATGCTGTCCGGCGTAAACCAAACGAAGCAGAGTGCTCCTATGTCAGTCAGACAAGTGCCACGTATCCCCCGGTCATGTCTGTTCTATTTCTTAACAGAAGATCTGTCTTCGCATGTTCTATTTCTTAACAATAAAAATCTTTCTGTCACCCAGTGCCGTCTGATCCTCCGGTTGCAATCAGAGATTTCTAATGGAATCCTAGCAGGTTCATTCAGGTTGGCTGCCACTGTCTGAATCTCGAACGCAGCTCCTGTCTTATGATGCAAAATCGCTGCATAATAGCAGGACAAGGCCATTCACATGCAGCGAGTGCGAGTGCGAGTGCGACAGGTTGAAGAAACCTGGCGGGATCTCTCCTTGCACTGCATGGTGGAGCTAGTTGCACAGAGCAAGGACGTGCTTTAGGATGGCGATGGCCAATGCGGTGGCGACGGCCAATGCGTCTTGCAGGAACCGTCCTGCTGCCACTGGCACGAGGACGAGGAGACACACGTGACACGCCGAGCGGCCAGAGGAGGAGGCCAACGAAGGCCTGCTGCATCGCACTGGCCGCGCGGTTCTCTGAGCCTGAGAGATGGTGGCTACGCCCAGCAGCATGAGCACGCGCGCGGTCATTCGGAGAGCGCTATGAGTTGCAGTTACTATCAAAGGGCGGAACGCTTTGGCGTTGTCGTCGCGATCAGATTGCAGAGAGCGCTTTGAGTAGCAATCACCATCGTAGGACGGTAGGAGGTAGGACGGAACGCTTTGGCCTTGTCTTTGCGATCAGAGTTCAGAGAGCCAGAGAGCGCTTTGTGTTGCTGCGATCGCTATCACTGCTGGATTCAGGTTCTTAGGCTATATTGCACTTGGCAAAGCCTTTGCTGAGTGCGGCACTCGGCAAAGCACACACGGCAAAAAATTGATCGGCAAAGCATTCTTTGCCGAGTGTATTTTATCGGGCACTCGGCAAAGGCTTTGCCGAGTGCCCCGGAAACACTCGGCAAAGAAAAGCGACCGTCACGGCGCCGGTTCCGTTGACGGTCACTTTGCCAAGTGTCAACCCTACCGGCACCCGGCAAAGATTTTTTTAAATTTTTTTTAAAACTTTATTTGCCGAGTGCCAACACGTGAGGCACTCGGCAAAGAGCTTTTATTTTTTTTTTTGAGAATTTTCTTTGCCGAGTGCCAACCCTCCATGCACTCGGCAAAACTTTTTTTTTTAAAAAAAATTCTTTGCCGAGCGCCCACCCGGAAGGCACTCGGCAAAGAGCTTTTATTTTTTTTAAAAAATTTTCTTTGCCGAGTGCCAAACCTCCCGGCACTCGGCAAAGATTTTTTATTTTTTTAAAAAAAATTATTTGCCGAGCGTCAACCCGGAAGGCACTCGGCAAAGAGCTTTTATTTTTTTGGAAATTTTCGTTGCCGAGTGCCACCACTCCAGGCACTCGGCAAAGATTTTTTTTTTAAAAACTCTTTGCCGAGTGCCAACACAGCAGGCACTCGGCAAAGTTTAAATTTTTTTTTTAAATTTCTTTGCCGAGTGTTATAGTCACAGCACTCGGCAAAGCTGGAAAATCTGTTTTCTAGTCGCCCATTTTGCCAGCTTTGCCGAGTGTTGTGACCATTGCGCTCGGCAAAGGGGTCCTTTGTCGAATGCAACACTCGGCAAAGTGACCCAAAATTCATACAAACATATATCACATATATATCTCATCCATCACATATATATCTCATCCATCGCATATATATCTCATCCATCACATATATATCTCATCCATCCACACATCCATCCGCCCATAACACATCCATCACAATATGTAATAATAAGTGCTCAAGTCCATCCAAATAAGTTTACAAGTCCATCAAAGTCCACAAGTGCATCACAAGTCCATCACCAAGTGAACAACAAATGTAAAAAATACAACATGCACTCATCTCGGCCACTGCGACTGTGGTGAAGGCCTAGGTGCATCATTCGTAGGTGCATGAGGTGGATTATTCGGACCACCGTCAGATGGAGACTGCACAAAGGAGAAAAGATTGCATGTGAGACAAAATTATTTTAATAGCTAATCTAGGACGATAGAGGCCATACAAGCAAAGCACAAGTGAAAGTAAAAAACTTTGATACTCACAGGAGTAGCTGCAGCTGCAGGACGCGGAGGCGGAGGTGGAACCAACAGCCCAGGTGGCAGAGACAAGCCCATACGTTGCCCAAGCCCTTGTAGGAAATCCGTAATGTCCATCAGCCTCTGCGCCTGGGCCTGCCGCTCGGCCCGCTCGGCCTCCAACTGGGCCCCCAGCTCCTGACGTTCCTTCATTTCTTGTTCCAGCCGGGCCTGCAATATTTCACTCCAATGTTTCAGTAATGCAAAGCTAATTAAGGTGTGTAAAGATCAATGTATGACGAGTAAAACAGGAATAACCTCGAGTGCGTCGACCCGGTGCTGTGCAGCGGTCGGCCGTGTGCGAATGGCCGGGCTCTCACTCGTGCTCCGTGCTCGGATCTGGGAGAGAGAGGGAGTAGAGGCCGTGTCGATGACGCCGTCGCCAAGCCAGAACCGTCCATGCTTCTTGCCTTGTCCCGCCCTCATGACGGTCTCTCCATCGAAGTCCTGGGTGCTCGGATCGTGGTCTGCCCCATGGAGCGACCTCGCCACCTCAGTGTATTCACTGATGCGGGAGTGGACGCTCGGGTTCGTGTATGCCTCAGGCGGGTCCTCCAGGTTGAAGGAGACGTCAGACGTCGCCTTACCCTTGTGGGCCATACACCATGCCTGGAAGTCCGAGCAAGCCTGGCCACTATGTGACGCCGACTGCGAGAAAGACAGCACGATGATTAGAAATCAGATAGAACTGAGCGTGATAATAGATAAATCAATTCGCGTACCCATGCTTGTTTGTATCCAGCGAGGTTGCGGCTGCCTTGATGGTGTGCTGGACCTTGCATCAGTAAACGACGGTCCCGGGCATCCCTGTGCATCTTGAGGTACTCCTCTGTGAACCACCTGTCCACCATCATCGCCCAGCACTCGGGATACGCTTGGCACCACCAGGGAATCACCTACACGTCATCAAGTATTGGACATATAAGAAGATCAAATTAAACCAACTTAATCTCAAATCGAATCAATGTTGATGTTTTTCATTTACCTCAAGGTACTGCTCCCGGGTCAGCTGCATCTCTCTTGCGTCTTTCTTGGTTTTCCTCTCTCCAAGCTTCGACCCGTAGTAGGTTACGATGGCCTGGATGCGCGCCTCGTGATGCATGTCGGTGATGAGTTTTTTACAGGCTTTGGTAGTCGTCTGCTCCGCCCTGGCCTCAAATCCCTCCTCGCATCTGTAATAAGTCTGCATACAAAAGCGATGTATCGATTCATTATTTCAAGAAAAGTCTAATGAATGCGACGTATTGAGCAATGTTGTGCAAGGGAGACTTACCCAAAACTCTGCCTTCACCCGTGCCGCCTTGTTGGGGTACTCCGCATCGGAGGCGACGACGTAGTGGTCAAACGAGTAGGCCGGCTCCGTCTTCGATGCGTACGTGACAATGCCGGGGAAATGCTGCCTGCACAGAAGACCCAGGATGCCGTTGACTAGCCGTGCGCTACCACCTGACACAACCACCCAGTTCCTACACAAGTAATTAAGAAAAATTATTAGTTTTTTTCATCATATCATATGAAGTAGTGCTGATAACATATACAGTTACTTACTTTTGTCCTTCGGGGCGAATCAGTGGGCATTGGTGACAAAGCGGAACCTGTGGGAGGCTCGCGGGACCTCGCAAGTAGACACTCGAAGAGGAGTTGGAGGAAGCGGAACCTGTGCCTGCCGCCTCCCCCCCTCCTCCTCCTCCTCCACCTCCTCCTCCTCCTCCTCCTCCTCCTCCTCCTCTGTCTGCCGAACCAACTCCTCATCTGGCTCGTCCACGGGCGCCACCTCCTCCTGCGGCTGGCGGTCCTCCTCACGTGGCGTGGGAGGAGACGGCCTCCTCCTGCCATGTCATCTGTTTCGCGGATTCCTCGGTCATGTATAGCCATTGGATCCTCGGTAGGAACGGAAGGTACCGTAGGATTTTCATGGGGATCGTAAGTTGCCTCTTCTGGCCATCATCAGAGTCTACCTCCAGGTACCTGGAGGATTTACACTTTGGACAGAACTTTGCATGCTCGTGTTCTTTCCTAAATAGGAGACGCCCTTTCGGACAAGCATGTATCTGCTCATACGGCATCTTAAGTGCTCGAAGGAGTTTCTGTGACTCGTACATGCTCTTCGGCAGAATGTGGCCCTCCGAAAGCAAGGTGCCAATCACGGCCAACATCTTATCGAAGCCAGGTCGACTTAAGTTTAACTCGGACTTCAACCCCATTAAGCGTCCAATGGTATCCAGTTGAGACACCGTTGACCGATCGTGAAGGGGTTTCTGTGCCGAGTCCATCATATCGTAGAACGCCTGTGCGGCTGCTTCCATCTCCTCCTTCTCACGTCCCTCATCGAACTGTCCTTGGTGAAAGTCATCTAACATGTCTGCTACCCCGGCATCAGCATCAAAAGCCTCCACCCGTGGTCTCACCACCTCCTCTCTCATACGATGGGCTTCACCATGGTGGACCCACCAGGTGTAGTCCGGCGTAAATCCATTCTTCACAAGATGTTTACCCATTTCCACCTTGTTTACCCTTCTCCTGTTTCCACATTTGCTGCAGGGACACAAAACTAGGCAATGTCCTTTAGCAGCGTTGCCAAATGCACTGTTCAAGAAAGCATCGGTCTTGTTCATCCATTCCGTGGTGTAATCACTCTGACTTCTCTAGCCCGTGTACATCCACTGATGGTCATCCATCCTCTAACATATGTATCGGCGAGTAATGTAACCATTAATTGCATGTACATGGTGTTCCTACTGTCTAATAGGTGAGGATAGGTCCTAATCCCACCCGCAGATGTGTAGATGAGGTTAGTTTCCATGCTCTACTCCTATCCGAGACAGAATTTCGGCAGCACCTCCCCGCTGTTCTCCAGATACACGTCCTGCCAAAGAAGAGTGTGTATCCGAAGAACAACAGGGAGGTGATGCCGAAACTCTGTCTCGGACTAGAGTAGAACATGGAAACTAACCCATCTACGCATCCACGGGCTGTCCAAAAAGCGTGGACAATCCGAAATAGATACGGTCATAGATATGCAAAGATCTGCATACCTCCAACCGTATCTCTTTCGAACGGGAGACGCCTAACTGGGTTACGCGATCTACGACAATGATATGAAAAGAGGGGTTATACCTAGGGTGGCGACGGAGTCAGGCTAGCGGGGCCGTGGCGGGTCGGTGCAGTGGCGAGACGACGCGGTGCAGGCAGACCAACACAGTGGCGAGAACTCCGACTCAACTCTGACGGGCTCTTCTCTACAAAAATGGAACAAAATATTGTTATTTACAAAAAAATTCGGCAGAACCTCCCCTGCACGGTGAGGTTTCCAAAACCTGCAAAAAACAACAGCACGATGGCCGACAAGCACATATGGCTCAACAGAAGCCATGTAGTTTGGATATCAATCCATGCAGAAGAATATATCCAAGTAGTACCACTACTTGTACTACTACTTTCACTATTGCTACTACTACTACCATTGGTTCTTCTACTACTACCACTATTGCTACAACTAATATCATTAGTTGTACTACTACTACTACCACTACTTCTACTACTACTACCACTAATTCTACTACTAATACTACCACTAGTTGTACTAATACTACCACTAGTACAACTAATACTACTACAACTACCACTACCTCGACAATAATAAGTGAGAAGGCATACCTGACGGGCGACGGGGTAGGGGCGGGCGGCGTCGGGATCGGGCGGAGTCGGGGACGGGGTCGAGCACGGATGGCGTCGGGGCGGGTGGTCCACGGGGCGTGGCCGAGGGCAGGGCAAGGCCGGAAAAAAGGCGCGGCTGGGGCGCAGGGCCGGCCGGGGTCAGGGCGGCGCGGCCGGGGGAAGGGCCAGCCGAGGGCAGGGCGGCTGGCGCGCGGGCAGCGGGCGGCGCGGCTGGGGAAGGGCCGGCCGGGGGCACGCGCGGCCGGCGGCAGGGCGCTAAGGCAGCGGGCGGCGCTAGCCGAGGGCAGGGCCAGGAAGAGGGCAAGGAGCGGGGAGAGGAGCATTCGTGTGGACAGGAGGGAAAGGCGGCGAGGCGGACGGGAGTATCGCGCGGGCAAACGCGGCGTGGCGAGGCGACGCGGGCGGAGCAGCGGCGCGGACGTGCGCGGTCAGAGAGGCGGGAAGGGCGGAGAGGGAGAGCGGGGTCGAGAGAGGGCGAGAGGGCGCGCGGAGGAGCGGGAGAAGGGGCGAGAGGGTAGCACGGCGGCGGGCGGCGAGGGCGTGCGAGCGGGCAGGTGGCGGGCGGGGAGCGGGCGCGGGCAGGCGTGGTGGCAGGCGGGGCGCGGGATGGCTGGCAGTGACTGCCCGGCGGTCAAAAACCGCTAAGTCGCGGCTTTGCCGAGTGCCGGATCAGGGAGGCACTCGGCAAAGATTTTGTTTTTTTTGTTTTTAATTTCTTTGCCGAGTGCCCCAGATCTGGCACTCGGCAAAGATTTAAATTTTTTTTAATTCTTTGCCGAGCGTCTCAGATCTGGCGCTCGGCAAAGAAAATTTTTTTATTTTTAAAATACTTTGCCGAGTGCCCCCTGGACGGCACTCGGCAAAGATTTAATTTTTTTTTATTATTTCTTTGCCGAGTGCTCCTGTGTATGCACTCGGCAAAGAGGAAATTTAAAAAAAAAATTAAAACATTCTTTGCCGAGTGCCTGATGGCTGGCACTCGGCAAAGACACCCTTTGCCGAGTGCCATGCCCCGGCACTCGGCAAAGTTTTTTTGTTGTTTTTTGTTTTTGGCCTCCAATTTTTTTGTGCAGCCTTTTTAAAGCACCAGGAACTCCTAGTTACAATTTGGGGATTTTTTGTGGCTTTTTGTTATATTTAGTTACTTTATTTCGTTTACTTGAATTTTTCCGGAAATTAGAAATTTGAACTGCACGTGGTACGAATAATGGAGTTTAATGATTCGAAAATTGATAGTCATGTTAGTGAGTGTTATGAGAGGCCGTATCCAGGAACGGACCCGAAATTTCGGACATCTCGTTCGCGAAACATGTCCGCGAAATTGCGTGTAAAGTGTTTATAAATTCTATAAAAAGCAAACGAAGTCCGAAAATCATGAAACGTGTTGAGATGTCGTGATATCATATGTGGAGGCTATGATAAAAATTTCAGAAGATTTCGTGCACGTTGTCACGTACGATGCTTACAAACCAGGACATCTCCACATGTGACAACGTACGTGAACGAAATCACATGTGGAGATGTCCTGGTTTGTAAGCATCGTACGTGACAACGTGCACGAAATCTTCTGAAATTTTTATCATAGCCTCCACATATGATATCACGACATCTCAACACGTTTTATGATTTTCGGACTTCGTTTGCTTTTTATAGAATTTATAAACACTTCACACGCAATTTCGCGGACATGTTTCGTGAACGAGATGTCCGAAATTTCGGGTCCGTTCCTGGATACGGCCTCTCATAACACTCACTAACATGACTATCAATTTTCGAATCATTAAACTCCATTATTCGTACCACGTGCAGTTCAAATTTCTAATTTCCGGAAAAATTCAAGTAAACGAAATAAAGTAACTAAATATAACAAAAAGCCACAAAAAAATCCCCAAATTGTAACTAGGAGTTCCTGATGCTTTAAAAAGGCTGCACAAAAAAATTGGAGGCCAAAAACAAAAAAACAAAAAAACTTTGCCGAGTGCCGGGGCATGGCACTCAGTAAAGGGTGTCTTTGCCGAGTGCCAGCCATCAGGCACTCGGCAAAGAATGTTTTAATTTTTTTTAAAAATTTCCTCTTTGCCGAGTGCATACACAGGAGCACTCGGCAAAGAAATAATAAAAAAAATAAATCTTTGCCGAGTGCCGTTCAGGGAGCACTCGGCAAAGTATTTTAAAAATAAAAAAATTTTCTTTGCCGAGCGCCAGATCTGAGACGCTCGGCAAAGAATTTAAAAAAAAATTTAAATCTTTGCCGAGTGCCAGATCTGGGGCACTCGGCAAAGAAATTAAAAACAAAAAAAAACAAATCTTTGCCGAGTGCCTAACCGCAGGCGCTCGGCAAAGAAGGCCGTGGCAGGGCGCCGTTTCACGGGCAGCCTATGCCGAGTGTAGAGATTTTGCCGAGAGTCTGGCACTCGGCAAAGAAGTCCTTTGCCGAGTGCCTGTGTTTGCCGAGTGCCCGGCACTCGGTAAAGAAATATTTGCCGAGTGCAATTCTTTGCCGAGTGCAGCACTCGGCAAAGAAGATCTTTGCCGAGTGTCCGATTTTTGACACTCGGCAAAGAAATTTACACTCGGCAAAGTCTCTGTTTCTAGTAGTGTATCTGAGGCCTCAGCGCATTTGCCTTGCCATTGCTACACAGAGGGAAAACGCTTTGGGTCCGCGAAGTGGGCTGTGGGCAGCACCAGCACATGACTCTGCAATATTGGTTCACATGATATTCCTAGTGCCGGTCCTAAGAATTTCATGAGATGGGGTGAAACTAAAAATGAACGCTTCTTAATATAAATGTCAAAGTTATCAATCTACTTTTTCGTATACATAAAAAATATTAGGCACAAGGAAAATTAACAAAAATGTTTATCTTGAGAAGACACGATGGATATATATGTTCCTATGTCATCCATGGTGAGTGACTATCATGGCTGTGGCGGGATGATTGTGTTTTAGTTGGGTTGGTTCTAGCGTGATTTGGACTAACCAGGGTATCGAATTTGTGTGTTGTGCAACACATTTCTTAGTTTGTGAATATGAAGGTGTTGAGTATATTGGGATGGTTGACGCCAGGGGCGGATCCAGGGGGGGCTGGGGTGGCTGCAGCCCCCCTCGTGAGCCTTAATTCCTCGTTAAATTACTGTAGCATTAAGCATAAATCATCATTAAATCTTCATTATCAATCAACATGTCCATTACTTAGCCCCCTCCTTGATCTCATCCTGGATCCGCCACTGGTTGACGCCATTAGAGAAGGTCAAGCAAGGGGTTTTAGTTGATGGACCACGGACGGTGAAGACCGAATATGAAAACTTGACTAAGGGACCAAGAGGCCGAACAACAGACCAAGGATGCTTAGCATTTGGAATGGCGACGAGCAAGAGCACATGCGAGATGGATGAAGACAAAGTTAACTGAAATCAAGGTTGAGGTTGGACATGCAAGTCAAGGCGAGACGTCACGGACACTTGGTGGGTCGTCGGGCCGAGGACATAGAGGACACACGTTGATATTGGAGGGGATGCGTTTCGGCTAACACGACCTTGGAGAGTTTGCCAAAACCATGGGAGGAGTAGTTCTCAGGTTTGGACCCTTCAAATCCAAGGGATGATAGGGTGCCACATGTCATTAATGCAGAGCTTGCATCGAGGCGAAGTGACTTCATGAAGGGTCAGT